>NW_019174346.1:5527981-5603812 GCF_002260705.1 Seriola dumerili
AAAAAAAAAAAAAAAAAAAAATACGAGGCATTTTTTTTGGACTAACATTTTGATTTTTAAAGCCTGCCTCCCCTTTTTTTCTTTTTCCTTGCCCAGAGTGTCAAGACAGATGCGACCGTTTTCATTGGATTTGTCTCCTCCTGTCGAATAATAACGATGCGCCTCTCCGGCTGACTGTGGGGTGGACAACGCAGGTAGGGGATCTATGTGCTACAGATAAACNCACCAAAAAAAAAAAAAAAAAAAAAATACGAGGCATTTTTTTTGGACTAACATTTTGATTTTTAAAGCCTGCCTCCCCTTTTTTTCTTTTTCCTTGCCCAGAGTGTCAAGACAGATGCGACCGTTTTCATTGGATTTGTCTCCTCCTGTCGAATAATAACGATGCGCCTCTCCGGCTGACTGTGGGGTGGACAACGCAGGTAGGGGATCTATGTGCTACAGATAAACGCACTGTCATATGTGGACAATTGTTATTACTACTGGGGGGCTGAAAAATACACGGTGTGTGTTATATCCGGGACGCGGTGTCGATGATTGTGCTGGGTGATATGGTGTGTTTTTTTTTTTCCGAGGAGAGGAAAAAGCTGTTTGTGTGTCGTAAGGCGAGCAGAGGCGCATATGGATTTAGCGCTGAAAACGCTGCATAAAGAAGAAGTGGGGAATAAACCTGTGTGTGTGTGTGTGTGTGTGTGCGGGGTTTGTAGGCTTCTGATTTAGCCCACAGAGTCGTTTAGTAATAACAGCCTCTGTCTGTGTCCCCTGGCTGCCTTGAGACCAGCACATTTGGCCTGGAATAGAGGCATTTCTCTGTGTAAATGTGGCTAATTTGCCAATGTTCATTTATCCTCACGGAGCGACCGCAGCTGAATCAAATGAAACCGTCCTAAGTGTATTTTATGCTTCTTCAGCCCACTACTGAGCATATGAACACTGACTGGGTATTGACACCGCATATTCTAATCTGATAGCAATACACACTATAGGGCTGTTCAAGTCATAGGAGTTGTAATGTAACGTTAGTACAGTTAATGTACTTCATCACATTGAGTCATAACAGTAGCAGCGTCCTATTCTGAGGTAGTGTTAGCACCACCAATGGGAAACACTTCACAGTTGCACTATTCTGTAAATGACTATTGGCAAGTCGTGCTCCTTTAAAAGACCTGGAAGGCTTGTAAGTGAACCTCAAGGCCTTGAGAAGGACCTGAGTGCAGTTCGGTGTGTGTTGAACGTGAGTCATAAATAGGGTGTCAGAGGTGTTCTGGATGCATTAGGCCACTTCATGGGAAAATCTCCATGGCTGCCCAGACACATACTTCACTTTGAGGTTTTCATGGGTGTCCGTCCGTCCATCCGTCCGTCCCAATATCCCAGGAAGGCCTTCAGGGGGATTCTTCAAATTTGGCACAAACGTTTGCTCAGACTCAGATATGAAATAATTCGATTCTAGTGGTCAAAGGTTAAAGGTCTAGGTCACTGTGACCTCACGTCTGTCTCATTCTCGTGAATGCAATATCTTGGGAAGGCCTGGAGGGGATTTTTTCAGATTTGGCACAAACATTCACTTGGACTCCAGGATGAACTGATTAGATTTTGAGGGGCAACGGTCAAAGGTGTAGGTCACTATGACCTCATGTGCATCTCATTCTTGTGAACGGGATATATCGGGAGCGCCTGGAGGGAATTTCATCAGGCCTACATCTGGCACAAATGTTCACTTGGACTCAAGGATGAACTGATTAGAATTTGGCGGTCAGAGGTCAAGGTGACTGTGAGCTCACACTCAGGAATTCATACGCTAATTGTAAACTGCAACTTGACTAGTTGGCGGTTGGCGGAGGCAAACAGCCGCGACACGGTAATTCTAGTTTTAGGTTGAAATTGATTTTAAATTGGATTAATGTCTGAAAGAGTCTTAAATCTGCCTTGCATATACTGGTGTATTCCCTGTAATGTCAATTTCTGTATTTTACATTGCATAACCACTAAGGGGGGGGGGGCATGTACAGTTAATACAGTGTGGGCAGAGATAGTTAGAAATGTTACATGGCATTGTTACTACTAGAAGTCTATAACATTATAAGTATCAGGGCAAGATCTAACCTTTTACTGCCACGGTCTGGATTCATGGCTTAGTTAATGATCCCCACTAATGGTCATTTTGTTTTGCCTACACCACATTCTAAAAAAATCGACTTGTCTGGAAGCACTAGCTGGTCCCTTCAAGTTTGTGGAAGGATGTTGGATCAGTGTGCAGACCAAAATGCAGCCGGTTGAAGTTGGTCAGTTGCAGCCTGTCACATCACTGTGTCATCATGTCAGATATGTTTTGATAGAGTTCAAAGACTCAGAGATGTTGTTAAGTCACTGCCAGGGAAGCTTTCTGAATGGCCTTTGCGTAGGTGCTCTGTTTCCTGAAATGTCCTGTTGCTTCACTGGACTTTGGATCAGTGTGGAGGCAAAAGGTCAGGGGCCGAAGTTTGCTGCAAGTTACGGGAAAGAGGGCAGAGTACTTCTTCAGTTCAGGTTCTAAAAGGGCAGTTTACAAAGCTTCCCAGCTGCAGCTTGTTTGGGTGTCGCGATATGAAGATAAACAAAAAGGTTTGCTCAGTTAATGTGCCACCTTGCAGAGAACCTCTGTAGCTTAGACTAACAAAAAAAAAGTAATGTGGAGAAAAGTTAAACTTTGTTAAAGCCTTCTAAATACTGTCTGTGTCTGGGGGTCTGCCTTTTAGCCTTTCTTTTGTTGAGCATTTAAGCTGCTTAATTATTTGACCTGAACTTAGACAAGATGTTCAGGGTAGTTCAGCTTGTCCTCTGTTGCCATAGATAACTAAAACCTCCACATTCATAGCCCGACGTTTAAGTTACACTTAAAAAGTACTTTTTGTTTGCGTGGTCTGACCAGACGCGCCATACCTCTAAGAATTCTCTGTATTGGATGCAGCTTGATTTGACTGAGCCATATGCTATTGTCCAGGGAGCTGCTGTTGAGTGATGTGCAGGAGTCTGCAACAGGACCAGAGGACATTCAAATGGCCAAATGCAAATTATGTTGAGGCTGCTGATGAACAGTCGCAAGACTGGACTCTGCACTCCTTGCTCTTATCCACTGGCTGCCTTTCATAACACCAAATCTTATCTGTCATCAAAACACGACTGCTGCTATATAAAAGTGGCATGTTTTGACGTGTGTGTGTGTTTGTGTGTTTGTGTGTGTGTCTCTGTGTGTGTGTGTGTGTGAGTGTGATTTGGTTCATGCTGGTGTGCTCTTGTTCTCTGCTTGTCTTTTTTTCCAATGTGTATTTATAGGTGAAGTTTACATTTACATTAAGTAATTTCAGAATCACACAGCTTGTTGCATGAGAGCGTGAGTGACTTTCCTTTCTCCTTTTAAATTGTTTGATGTAATACTATATTTATGTACAGGATGATGCCACAGATACAGGAGTACATGCCCAGGCACTTATCTCCACTAACAGCCTCTCTAACTACTACCACTGTGCCAGCTCAAAGCCCACTGTTTGTAAATCTGTCAGTCACAGCAGTAAGAGACACAGGACAGACAAAGTTGAGGGTGGCATCCTGCTTTTTGATTACTGAGATACTCTGCGAATAAACAAACTAATGTGCAATCTACATGAACAAGTGTCATGCATTTACTGCAGAGTTTTTGATTTATAATAGACCTGGGAGCTGCCCAGCTCCTGTGTTGTTGGCCACTGAACATTGTTCAAGGGCACTTTGACAGTAGATGTTGAGGAAGAGTGCATTTCTCATCCACTTACAGGCCTGGACTGTGTCAGCCCACTGAGGAATCAAACCAGAGACCTGCAGGCCACGAGCTCATTTCTCTAATTGTCTGGGCCCTGTAATATCTGTGCGGAGCATGCATTAAGCCAAATCATTTTATTGTTCACTTTATTGTTTGTTTATTCAGTTGACACTTTGTGCTAATAACAATACTGAATACAATACTGCTGAGATTTACACCACAACAAATGCTTGTCACTTGGGATAATAAAATGTCTGAATCTGAATCTGAATGTGATGTTTATCACAAATTGACAAGACAAAAAACACAACACAAGTCAATGCTGTGCTTGATTTAAGTGTTTGACATAATCACTTTAATCACTTTCTTTCTATTGAATGATCGATGTCCATGTATTTTCTGATTATAAAGCAGGTCTAGGTTCTATATTCATACTGTGAAAGTATCAAAGCGCTCAGTCCACAGAGCAATACACACAGCCACATTCAGAAACTGAGCCTTAAAACAAACTGTCAGGACTTCTGTAACTTTTGGATGTCACAACAAAGCAGTCACTGCTCTCGGCCATGCCCGAGCCCCGCCCACCTGGACCCACCATCCAACCTTGCAGGATTTGGTTTCTTTTCTTTACCTGATATCTACCATATTTTTATTTGATCACTCGGAAAAGAAGGAAAAGCCAATCGGGAGAGAGAGGCTCCGAGCCTCTCTCTCCCGATTGGCTCACCAACCTGTTGTTACTGGAGTTCCGGAGAGAAGCCCGGAAGATGAGATGTAAAACTACATTTAGATGGTTTTTGGTGCTAAAAACCAACAAATATATCTTCTTATGAATCAACACCACAAATGGAAAAAGCCGCACAAAAGTGTAAAATATGGGACCTTTAAGAGGATATTAGCACTCATTAGTATCTTGACTCTGTGCCTCCGTCTCCACACCTCTAATCTTTCAATGATTTCATGTTCACACACACGCGTATCACACAGAGCACAGTATCACCTCTTGATACTGCAACAGGGCCAGATTGCATAAAGTTGGAATAGAGAAATAGTTGCCTTGATATGACAAAGACAAAGCTAAAATGTCAAGGCTTGACTGATTTCAGTGTAAACATACTCAGATTGATGTAGAAGCTGATGACCACTGAAGCAAACAAAGTATGCAATACAGTCTTTAAAATCAACACTGGAGCTCCACTGTTCCAAGCAGATCATAAATTAGTCAGGCAAATACATAAAGAGGCATGTGGAGACGTGTACTATTTACCAATCAGAATGAATTATTAGTGTATTTTCTCAGAAGAGTCTGCCACTAGAATACCCGTTGAATGAGACCACATCAGAAAACAAAGCACAAAACCACTGAGGTTAATTTTTGCTTTCTCGAATAAGATCATTGTGTGGACGGTCGAAGATTATTCCCACTGTGTGCTGCTGAGGAGATAGGGTTTTAGTGAGGCCTCTCCGTTATAGCGGCACTATCTCACTCAGAGGCAATCACTCCGGCTCCTGTTGGTGCTTCTGTCATGAACAGAAGGCAACCAAAGTCAATGGGACTCATTTTGATGACAAGGCAGGAACTGCTAAATGCGTCTTTACAGCCATCGCTCCTGGATGCGGGCTGGAATGACGAAATGCGAGGAAGAAAGATGGACGCCTCCGCTGCAACCCCTGAGAGCTATACTAGCCAGAGCTCATCTGTTGAATGACTCCCCTCCCTCCCTCCCTCCCTCCCTACTCCTCCTCCTCCTCCTCCTCCTCCCCCTTCACCCTCACCTCCAACTCTCCACCCCTCTGCCTTCACGCTTCACCTTGGCCTTGGCGCAATGACAGGCCCCTCAATTATCACCCCCGATTGATCGCTGCTGATTGCAATTGCTGTGAATTATTTAGACTTTGCTGAGAACCGCTCACAGAATGGGAAAGAGCCTGAAAGAGAAAGATGTTGCAGGTCAAATAAATTACATGTTACCCACGTGAAGCAGCGGCTTGTTTCAAAAACAACAGCTGTGGAAGCCTCGCTGTGACGATCAATGAGCAGTGCAGGGTAACGGCATCAAGCTACCTTGTACTGTGGTAACAGGGCCACCGGCTTCACACTGCATCTCCATTGTCCCTCTCCCCTGGTAGGTTAAGGAAAGGATGAGGAGATGTAGCGTGGAGCAGCAGACCTCCTGGGTGATGTGAGAGGAGCTGACTCTTTTCCTGGCCAGGCTGGTGTGGTCACAGCAGAGGAGCGGAGTGGAACTGACTCCCTCCCTCGCTCCTTCCCTCCCTCCATCCCTCCCTCCCTCTCTCCCTCTCTTGCTCCTGTAGCAGAGCTGCTGCCCCGGGCTGTAGAGGTGCAGTAGGAAGGTTTCTCTACCCATTGTGGTGAGCGTGCTGCCAGGATGCTGCAGTCAGACGAGGGGAAGGTCTTTGCTTTGCCACAAGCAGGCCAATGTCACATGCGTGACAGAGTGGGGAGGCTGCAAGGGGAATGAAAGGACAGACGCTCATAGATAGGAGGCATACGCAACCTGCGTGATAGAGAGCATCTGCCTTGTTTTCTTACAGAGGAATACATAGGATAAAGACGGCAGACGCTTCTCTCTGTATGTTGGCTGCTTTTGTTGTAATTGTCTAGCTGCAACAGTCAGAGCAAATTTGTAAGAGTCTGTGGTAATACAGTTGTTGATCCCAGGGATCATAGCAAGCATATCCACATGAACTGGCTTCAGACGAACCAGCCCCTGACATGCATCAGACGAGGCTACTGCACGTAGCACATTAAATGCTATTTGTGTTGCCGCCAAATGTATTATTGCATATGTCCCTGGCGTGTTCTAAGAAGCCTAAGGGTTGAGGGCTAGAACAATGGGTCACAAAGTCCAGAGACTGAGGTCAGCTGTTATTCAACTGTGTCTTATTTTAACCAGGTTATGTGGCAGGAGTGCAGGGGAGAAGCCGGGGCTAAGTGAAAATGCCACTCATTCCTGAAGAGTCCCTGGCCTCGTCAAGGTTAGTGGCTTGTCTTTGTAAGTTGAGGGATTGATGCATGAGCCTGTCTGGCGCTGAATTCAAAGTCCAAGGCTGTCACAGGCAGCAGCCCCCACCACCCCCCCCCTTCTTCCTCCCTCCCCTCCCTCACTCCCTCCCCTCCCTCCCTTTGCAGGCTATCACAGGGCCCCGTCCTTCCCAACTTCTTAGCAGCCTGTCCTTTTGGGAACCTTGAGCAGCCCAGGCAAGGACACAGCGTCTGGTGCAGTAAGCCTGTGCAGAGGGGGAGGCTTTACGTAACGTTCTGCTTTAAACATGGGTGTATGACTTCCCTGACACGGAGCAGTGCAGTGCAGAGCTACACAGCTCACAGCACATGTCCCCTCGGCCCCCCCTGGACAAGGAGGGGGCAGAGAGATCCCTGCAACTTAATTATATCTTTCTCTTTTAAAAGCTTTCGTTTGAAATTAAATTTTCTCAGGCAATTAACTAAAGAGGAGTTTTTAGAATTTATGAATGAATGATGGATATATTGCACAGGACGAGAGGGGAGGGAGGGAGGGAGGGAGCGGGGGATGCATATGCAGTATATGCTTCGAGGTTGTGTCCCTGAGATTTATTTCCAATGCAAAAAGGGTGAAGTTCGGGGAAATTCAGGCATCATTAAACTTTGTACCACTGCTCTTGTATGCCACCAGCTCAACAACACCACAGAGTTCAGAGTACACCATTCTGCTGTCAGTATTTTGGTTTTCTGTCAGTGTAACCCTGTGAACACTCGCATGCTCTCACATTGCTCTGCTTTGCAGGATGTGTGGAAAATGCGGGGTTTCCCCACTTCCTCGTTCATTCAGACCCACATCATGAAGAAGTTGGATATAACTTGCTGAATGATGTTAACGTGCTGCACACCCCAAATCCTCTTTTGGCTTGAACTGTAATTGTGTAACTTTTTGGCTTCTAGTGATGAGCTGAATTGTTGCTGGGCAACAAGGGACCTGTGCGGGTGGCCGTGGAGAGTCGGAGCTGTGTGAGTTCAGATAGTTCTCGCAGAGTCACCCACTGTACAATCACCGCCAGGAGCATTACTCCCGGCATATACAGCGAATCTTAACATCTGACAACACCCCCCTTTCCCCCGTCCCCCCCCCCCGAAATACCTCATGTTTTGCATGTTATTCCAGGGCAGACAGTTTGTTGTTTGTCCAAAATAATATTTCATCAGTGTGTCTTCTAAGATGCATAAAGACCGGGCTTGTAATGGCTCTGACATTTCAAATTCTCATCGCTCCATTTTAAATTTGTCAATGAATGCATAAATGACTCATTGCACTTTCAATGAATATCTTTTAACAGAACATGGCTAGATAAATGGCACATCTCTAAATTAAAAAAAATGAATGCACTCCTACGCCGCAAAGGAACGACCGAGGACATTTGGCATAAACCCAGTCCCCCTCTTTCACTGAAAGTGGTCTCTTGAATTTCTGAAACATGCCGTCCTTTTGTGAACCTCCAGCCCACTTGTAAATCCATTAGTGAGGTGGCGTTATTCAGTACATCCTCACTAGAGCAGACTAAACACACTGAAAGACCGAGGTTCAGAAGTGCAGCTTTCTCATAACTGTGTTAGAAGGCTCCCAGTAGTAGAGAGGCCATTTGAGAGAAGATGGAGAGCACTGGGCTGATGACTTGAGGCAGCCATATGACCTATTACTTAGGGAGAATGGACTGGTGACCAGAAGATTGCTGGCTCATGCTCTGCTCACCCTCTGCCCTTGAGCAAAGGCAATTAACCTGGATTTCTCCAGTAAATATCCAGCTGCAGAAATGGAAAGAGATGTGCAAGAGTGATAATCGTGTAAGTGACTTTGAATAAAAGTGTCCACTAAGCAGGAAGATTAATACAGCTAATAGAATCATAGCTTGTGTTTTCAAGTTATCAAGGACCCAGGACTGCTGAACATGTAGAGGAGTATGTAGTCACTCCTCCTCCTTCTCATCTGTCTTTGTGCACTCTTACACACACACACACACACACACACACATTCACAGACCTCTCTCTTTTCCTTTGGCATTAAGGCTAGAGCACGACCTTGACCTGATTGCTGAGGAGGCTTTTTAAGTAACTCTCCAGAAGGAGATCCAATCATGTGACACCCTTCACACAGCCTCACCCCCGATCCTCTCTCCCGACCTTGTATGTCTACGAGGATGAGGGGGTGGAGACACTCACCACAGGCTTGCATGCAGCTGCAGGGGCCGTCATTCAATTGGGTAATCGCTCCAAGGTCAGAAAGGGTTGAGGTCATGTCAGACAGCAATGCAAGATCCAGTGATCCCTGCCCTCATCTGAATTTTGGGAATGGCCAGCCACATGTTTCCACCCAGTGTGACTGCGGTGACAAACTGAGCAGGTTTAGTCATCTTCTCAATTCTCAATCACTGATACCAGCATATGTCATGGAAAGGTCGTTTCATGTCCAGAGTGATTCATGTCCAGAGTGAGCTGGCTGTTAGGATTTGTGTTATTGCAGTTGCCTTCACTCGCACCCTACAGCTGCCTGGCTGTTTAAAAACCCACACTGGCTCACCGTCTCTGGTTCAGACTCTTTCTGTGCTAGGACGTTAACATTTCTGCCCCCTGGACATGTTTACCATATGGCTGAGTAAATTGGGATCCCTGCTCATTTTGTTAAAACTGCATTAGTAGCCAAACACAAGTCTGTGCTCCATACGAGTCGATCACTTTTTACTCAGTTCAGATTATTGAGCTCTGCTTTCAGTATATTTCGACAAGTAGACAATCGGAGGGAGGCACTGTTTCCCTCTGGCTCTTTTATGATACATTTCCATACAGTGCATGTTGTGACACAAAATGAGATGTGGAAATAAGGGTGGTTTTGATCTCTTCCTTAAATTCACGGGTGGCTTTGTATTAGTAGCAACTGAGATGACGACCAAGTATCATGTAAAATGTTTTTGTAGTCAGTGAACTTTGCTCCAGTTAAACAACTTTTTTTGTGGCATCCTATACTTTAAACATCTGATCAGCCCATTCGAGCAGAGCAGTCAAAGGACAGGTTAGTGAATCTTAAGTATTTATCTAAATCAAAATGTTAAATTGAATCAAATTAAATTAACTTCAGCAAAAGAAAGAAAAAGCATTTTGTCAAATGATGACAAATTACCCATAAAACCATCTACTGTAAATTCTAATCATGATGTAATAAGAAGCTTAATCTGATGATTTGTTGAGCTACCCCCTGATATGAATATAATACAGTATCTGACAGGAAAGACTTCCAGGGTTTCAGGCAACTGTAAGAAGAGGAAACTTAATCTCCAGCCTTGTTGTCACAGAAATATTCTGTACAGAGCCGAGTGTCACCAATTCTCAAATGCTGTGCCTCTCAACTCACAGTGGTGTTATTAGAACACAGGCCAATTCCTACCATATTCTTCAGCTTTAATAAAATGAACTTATCATGTGCTGCTGGAGGGAGTGAGGAATTACATAAGGCTCTAGCATTAGTTGCCACAGGCCACAATTTGTCTGGATGGATAAGTGAGGCTTTAGAAAAGGGAGAAGAACGAGCCAGATGAGCATATGTTGAGCTCATTGTAACTTTCACACTTTTGTAATCTTTACTTCTCTATAAATGAATTGTGTTTGACAAATGTTGAAGTTTTAATGAAGGACTCTTCTTTTAGTATTTATACTATGAGACTTTATTACTTTTAGACTATTCAGGGGTGGGTAGTCTCTGATGCCCCAGTGGTAATTTGATTTGATTTGATTTATTTATTTGCACAGATAAAACATTACAAATACATTGTAATTTATTTTTTTTTTATGAAGTGTATGTGCAGGTGAGGTTAGAACCCCACCAAAGGCCCTAAACACCTCATAAGCTTTCTTGTTAGACAGAACTTTAATAGAGGTGATCACCTGCCAGGATTTGACATTTTTAAAATCACACATCAATTACAGCCTGTCTGGATACACTTGAGGTTCACAGTAGAGGAGCCTGTAGCTTGGTTGTTGAGATGCACCTCTGTGTTATGTATGTATAACTGTATTATGTCCAACAAGCACAGCACAACACAGGTGTTGCGAACTCATCTTTAAGCTATAAGCCTTGTTTGGGTTATAAAGGCTACACATGTACATGTATAATCTTTTTTTGTTGTTTTTTTTTTTTTTTTTTTCCCCACACCACCAACACACACACCACAACATCACACACCACAAACCCGACCACACACACACACCCACACACACACACGTACGCACACACCTAGCGCAGACGAGCTGTGTGCTTGTGTAACTGTGTTTACACGTCTGGGGCTAGTGCTGGCACAAGAGCCAGACGAATGTGTTTTATCCGGGGCCTCTTTCTCTCTAAGCCACCTTCCCTTCCATTCAGCGTTGACCTTGGTGCTTATGAGGAGGCAGGGCTTGACCTACATCCACCCCCTTAACTGGAACTAGAACCTGCACCAGCCCCTGCAGAATAAAGAGACCTGACACCCTATTCTACTTTTTTTTTTTTTTTTTTTTTTTTCCAACGGCCATTTTCTCATATTTGCTGCACTTCACACTTAAAAGTAAGATACAGCGTAGCTCCACCGTTTTTTGCAGGTTGTCTGGCAGCAGAGGAAAGTGGAGCAGCAGGCTTCATGACTCGTCTCTGAGGCACCAACATGTCTGTGTGCACTAGGTCACCATTAGCACGCAGGGGCTTAGCACTGTGCTGGTGAGAGTTTAGCGGCAGGTAAAACCTCCTCTGGTTTTTTAAGTAGAGTGTCAAACTGTGGCTGATGCAAATGAGTATACACGCAAATGCATGTAGTCGCTAGCATCTGGTGGGACTAATGTTCTTGTACAGGCAAACTGTGTGGCACTGGGGTGCTAACAGAAGGCATGCTTATGTTCAGGGAGCTGTTTGACAGTCTATTTGTAAGAGGTGTGTGTAACCAAAGTCTAAGAATTTACTTACACAAGTCATGCTGTGGTTTTAGAAAGGCTAGGATATGTAAAATCATTGTAATGCACAGTGAGTGACTTAAAAAAAAAAAAGTAGCACCCTATAGCTGAGGTAGAATTGTTCAGTTCAGTAAGTCTCTTTGAAGGTAAAAGGTTTTTTAAAGGTAATAATTAAATGTCGCTCTCAATCCTACAAAAATAGCTCTCCAACAGAAGCTAAACAAAGGTTGCTAAGCGACACCGAGGCACCGGTGAGTGATGAGTGGTGATTTTTGGCTGGCACATTAATATTTAAATTAGCAGTCAAAGGTGTAGCGTTGATGAGGTATTTCACAGCGAGTTCAAACAGGAACCCAACACTGATACAAAAGGGCGTTGCAGAATAAACCATCGGTTTTCTAAATGAATGAAACTCTCAGCTGTTGTCGGAGGAACACGCCACGGTTAATGTGAGGAGGGATTACAAAAGCAATGCATGAGTGAGCGCAGCTTAATGAGGGAAGGGTTTGCATGAGAGCGCCGTGCGTGATCAGAGATATATCATGAGTTGTCCTAACCCACACAGAGGCGCTCAGAGGGGCCAGTGTCATGCTACCAGGCATTAGGGCAGCTCCCGGCTCAGCTCGCCCTGTAATATCTCCCCCCTAGCCAAGAAAGGCTCATAATTTTTCTGGCTGGATGACATGTCATACCTCCATGGGTGTTAAATGACTGCAAGAAGCAGTGTGTACGTCTGTGTTTAAATAAGGCAGAGGGTCCCATTTAGCATTCTGAGTAAGACATGAGATAATAGCTGCCTAGAAGAGGTGATGTAGAAATTGGGAGGTGGGGTGGACTGGTGAGGCCTGTGGAAGGTGTTTAACCTCAGGAGCAGCTGTTGTAGGTGTGGGAGGGTTTTTTTTTTTTTTTTTGCGAAACATACAGCAGGCCAGCTGATAAGGGTTGCCTCTATTCCAAAGGCCACAGGAACACATCGGCAGAATGCAGGGACTCATCACAGAGAAGTCTCTGTCTTTTTTTTTTTAAACTTCCCTTCTTCCTTTGTTTCCCTCCCTCTCTCCCTTTTACTGTCTCCCTCGATCATGCTCTGCAGAACTCCTTGCACGATCTTAGGGAGGGGAGAAAAAAAAAAAAAAAAAAAAAAAAAAGAAGAAGAAGAAAAGTGGGTCAGGGCGACCTATTTTTTTTCCCACAGTTCACGGAGGCAGAGGGTGGCGGTGTTATCGTCAGTTAGACGAGGAGCAGGGCCTGATGGGGAGGCAGGGCCTTGTCGCGAGACGCAGCCACTCAGAACTGGGTCAGCAGCAGAGGCTACGTCTTGTAAACGGCTTGTCATACTGGGGAGAAAAGCTGCAAATGAACCATAGATTATACGCCCCAAGCTGAGCACTGAGGTCTCTCCTCACTCCCCAGCCACACACTTCAAAAAACATACGCACATATAAGCCTTACAGTAGTGCAGGAGTCTCTGAAGCACTGCCACCTCCTATAAGTTCCTTTCTTCCCCTCTCAGTCTCCAGTAATAGCGTTTGATTACTGCAGTCAGACCTGACAAGCTCAAAGCCTGAGCCACACATGCTTTTAAGTAAAGGATCTTTTCACATTTCTCTGTCTCTGACACACACACGGGTGCTGTTTTCTAAATATAGCTCGCTTTCTGCCAGATTTGCTCGACTTTATTCAGGTCAGGTTATTTACTGTACCAAGTTCAACTGTGGTTTAGAAAATGATCAATACAGATGCTTATTCAGATGAGATGACCTATTTGCATATCATCTGTGCCAAAGCCAGACATGTGAATAGATAATTTGCTTACATGAGTCCTCATGAGATGTTATTATTTAGCTCATTCCGCTCAAATTCACAAAGGAATCCCAATATCAGAACAGACCAATGACGTTGATGTTGTGTTAGAAGAAGACACTTTGTCCACACTCACCATATATTTTTGGTGTTGATTTCATGTGGGCCTGTGCTGTGGCTCGTTGTGTCCTATTCTTTGTGTCTTCCTACAAGACAAAACAGGATAAACACTGGGTTTGATCGTCTCCTCACAAATAATTGCTGCGGCTGTTGTACTGTGCTAAGACCTTTAGAACTGAGAATCAGAGCTTATTCTTGCATTGGGGGTCTGCTTATGGAGCAATGCAATTTTCAGGCAGTAGAGCTCACTCATATTTCACTATGTGGAACAAATCTGCCTGTAATGAATCTCCCAGGACACTGTGGTGCCTCTACAACCGAGTCTGCTTTTTGGCTCTAATGTGGGGGGTGGGGGGGGGTCTATAGTGGGTCTTTTTAATATTTTAACGCACCCATATCCCTGATATGAAAACTAGATTATTTTTTTATTTTTTTTATTTTTTTTTTAGATGGCAGGGATTTCACAGCAAATAAACACAGGGTTCATTAGAGTTTGTCTTTTCTCTTTTCCTATATCAGTCCTGGCTAATGTTAATCATATTGGTTTCGCTCAGTGTAAAAACAGCCCTATTAGCCAAGGTGTCACGCTAGCAAACATAACATAATATCCCGAGGTGGGGCTAAACATGGCGGGGGATCGGATTAGCAGCAAGACTGGTTAGTACACACACCAAGGCTCTCCTTAGTGCCACAGCTCCAGAGCCCTGCCACTGCCGGGCAGCAGACCTGTCTCATGTTATTCTTAGCCCCAGAACTTCATGTCTCTGTGCGAAAGCCCCTTAACACTAATTGAGGAGACTGCTCATGGCTCATGTCGCTCAACAACAGCCTCTGAAGGGGCGTATACGTGTCACAGTCTGTTTGTGTGTGTGTGTGTGTGTGTGAGTGAGTGTTTGTGTATGGGTGAGACATGCTGAGCAGTAAACCAGTCAGAACCAGTACCTGGCCATTCCAGCCAGTGCTTCTTTTTTTTTTTTTTTTTTTTTTTTTTTTTTTTGGTGACAGGGAGCCACCACAGCGCCTTTAGCAGATGGTTTCCAGCAGGCCCGCGTATGACATGTGATAACATTACAGTTTTGAAAGGTCAGGCATGAAGAGAACCAGTAGGAGGGCTAGGACAGTCTCCTAGTGTCCAAGCCTCCTATACAGTCCTCTGCACACTCACTGTTGTGCAGTGTATGTATGTTATGTTCAAAAGAAAAGGCCTTTTATGAATTTTCAAACACCTAGTATTGAACACATTGCTCCCAACAGGGCAATGCAAATATTTACTGTAGTACTTGAACCTCGGTGGCCCGCGTTTGCAGTCGCAGGGAGGGTGCCGCAATATTTGCATGCTGATAAAACCCTTCTTTGTGCTTTTACAGTAGACTATGCTCTCATGCAAGAGCTCAGTTTGACAGCGCAGAGCCAGACTTTGGACTATGGACCACAATGTTTACTCTGGAAAATCAGAGGTCTTCATCGGGACCCTGTAGGTCGCCATCAACTTGTCAAAACACTGAGGCACCACCCCCTCTCTAGTCAGAGGACCGTGATTGGCTGGTTGGCTGACGCTCATCCTTGGAACAGAGGCAGGGACATTTGTTTTGAAGCTACAGGTCACTGTGTGCCAGTGGCTCAGAGCAAAGCAGGGAGGAAAAACAGTCTGGAATTTCCTTGTACGCAAACAACACCTCTGGAGTGGATGGTTGTCTCATCACGCAGGTGTATTCCATAAAGCAACTGCCCCCCACCCACAACCCCACCCCCACCACCCACAGACCTCCCAGTCCTGAAATGGCACAGGGCTTGTGCATGAAGGAGGAGGAGGAGGTGGTAGTTTAAAAATAAATCCACGCAGCCCGGTCAGACATTTTGAAATTCTGTTTCTATCTCAGTCTGATAGAGAGGTTAAAGATACAGCATCCTGATAAATCTCTTCCCACCAGAGGGAACAGATAAGGAGTGGCGTAGATTGAATAAAAGAGCTGAGGAGAAAGGGGGAGGATAGTTGAGGGGTTGGTGGTGAGGTGGGGGGGGGGGGTAGGAGGAGCTGAGATGTCTATCAGGCCGCATGAAGGTTTTTTTTTTTTTTTTTTTTTTTTTTTTTTTTTTTTTTTTTTTTTTTTTTTTGTGTTTGGCAAGATCCAGTTCAAGGGCGCCCGCAGGCGAGGCAGCTCTCGCTATTGCCGTGCCAACGTTGCTGCTCAAGGTCATATGAGCCAGCCCTGTGACATTAAAGAGGAACAGGAGAAGGGGACGGGTGGGGGGGGGGTGGTCAGAAAGAAACCATCAACCACAGACATGCACACAAACACAGAACTGAGCTGTAAGGAAAAAAGTAGCCTTCAACTCCCTAAATCTTTCCTGTGACTTTGTGCACCGGCGTCTGGGTCTACAGTGGATTTTGTGAGGGCAAGAGCTTTTTAAGGGCAGTAATGAGAGTGTCTTATTCTCTCTGCACAGAGCCAAGAGATGCTTGGCTAACTGCTTTGTAGTTGCCAGCCACACATACAGGCAGCATTTGTGTGTGTGTGTGTGTGTGTGTGTGTGTGTGTGTGTGTGTGTGTGTGTGTGTGTGTGTGTGTGTGTGTGTGTGAAAGAGAAAGATGGAAGAGAGAAGAGTCACAGTGATAAACCTCAGGGGAGGGAGGTAGAGAAGAGAAAAAAGGTCTTAAAGTTATTTAAAGGGACAGGGAACCAATGGCAAATGTTCCATAGCTGAGGGTATGGCTGAAGTGAGTTTTAGCTTCAATGAATTCCACCTCTGTTGACCAATCAGCCGTCTCTGCAAGGAGCACACACTGCTGCACAGACCAACTATAGTGCATCTGCAGGTGGGTTCAAATCGAAAGTAGAGTTGTGGGCACAGGCATTTAATGTTTGTGACCGTTGTTGTGAGCCACACTGATCACCAACAGCAGCTAAATGGCTGCAGTGTAATAATGTCAAGCCTACAGGTCTTTGTTATCTGACACACCTGCTGGGTTCCTGAAGTGCTCATTCTAACACCTGTGTTTCCCACAAGTCAGAAACACAGTACGCTCGTGGTGAGGGGGTCCTGGTATTGTTCATGCTGGCTCACAGTCACACTCTCCCAGTTTACTGGGACACTTTAACAGAACAGAGCCGTCATTAATGTTATCAGCAGCACCTGCGCCTCTCCCACTATAACAAGTGAAAATGTTTCTAAGTTTCCGTAATACGCTTGTGTTTTTACTTAAATGGTGTCATTTTGTTGGATTGATGACTCATTAATAATAAATAATGATAAAATAGATTATAAATAAGATGTGGCCAGTATAGCCTATGTAAGGGAAACATGGTCCATATTGTGATAGAATAAAGTCTCAATATCTGCTCTATTGTATATATTTAATCTCATAAACTGAAAGCATGTTTTTGAAAAACATGGGCCTTTCTTACTCATTATCCGACAGTTAAGTTAGTTGTGATAACCCCTGTGTTTGTTTATTCATCAGGGAAAGTGCAGTCTTATTATTAGTAACCAACGCTGTTAATGCGTGAGTTAAGCAGAAGGCTCTTTTTCACCTGAACTTCAACTGGAATATTGTTATTGCTGCTATGTTGGTAAAGTTGCGATGTGTTTTAAGTTTTCATATCATAATAGCAAACCTGAGCTGATCGCAGGGCGTCATCCATGTAAACTGACAGTATAGATAATAGCGTGTTGTATTTGGTGTCCATGGACTGACTCGCGTGTCCTCTTTTTGTTTACATTGGCGTCGTGTGTTCGCTGGTCAATCAGGTATCGGCTTGCGGTGCACATTACACCGGCTGCACGCTGAGAACATTGTCTCGTCCGACAGCAGCACACAGCTGTACGTATCAGGGTTGCGCTTAGGGTAGCAGGGCGGTGTAATGAGTTAAGACGCCGCCCTTTAGCGTGAGTACCTGTGTTTGGCAGCAAACTGTGTGCTACACTGAACTGGATCACTACCAGCTCCGGTCCAGGAACTCTGCTTTGTAGCTGACCTCTGACCCCCCCCCCGTGACAGGGAAAGTGGAGAGGATTTCTTACAACAGACTATGAAACTATTAATAGAATCCATTTATGATTTTATACAGATGGATTTAGACGTGAGAGTGTGCTATTCCCCTGCAGTAGTTCATTTCAGTTCCTCAATCTATGATTTTGCACCAATACACACTGAACTGGAAAAGAAGTACAAGGTGAATGTAATGGAGGATGATTTTTGGACGGAGATAAGGCGATGTTGTCTGGAACAGGACTAATAGCCCTACTATCATCTATACTTCCTCATAGATGTAAAAGTACAGGCAGACATTGTATGAATCCACTAAGTCTGTCTCGCAGGCTGCTAATGGAGCTGCTTCAGGCTATGCATCAATATGACATCACAGATTACAATCTTTAGACTTTGGGAGCACTTTAGGTACTTTCAGTGCTGGGAGAATGGAGCAAGAACTGGCCGACAAAACACTGAGTCATTATAATAACAATCACGGAGATGGGTGGAGTCGCGCAGTGATACAGGCTGACATATATTACAGGAGTATTCCCACAGAGACTTGTGTGTCTGTGGGACTTGATAGGGATTTTACAGTGACCTTAATGAACTTGATAGTATCTCTTGTGTCATACGGTGTCACAGTGTTCCTTGTATTCATTGTTGAAGTTTAGCTGCAGGACTGGTTTGCGGTAGATTGTTTTTTTTTATTTTTCTATTTTTTCAATCCAAATCGTATTTATTTGCAGAGTGCACATCAAAAAGTTGGTTTCACAAATTCTCTCACATCAAAGTGACAAATGTGTGGTGTCTTAAAAGGAGGATTTTAAAGTACCACCGGAGCCACAATAAAATGAAAAATGTATATTGTGATGTATTTATTTATAATGTTCATATAGTCTTTGCACTATTTCTTTACACTATTTATTGATATATATGTTAATATTAATAATCAGTTTTTGGCTAGTTATTTGAAAACTGTAATAAATGACACAGTCCAGCTCCGTCAAAGAGGCCTTTAAAGAACAAAACAAATAAAATGCAAATGAAACAACTTTGAAACTCCTCTTTCTGGATAGATTAACTCCACCCCCTGCAACCAAGCTAGCACATCCCAGACAGACTGGTTCATGTTAGCTGAACGCAGAGAGAACAACCTGATATTAACACACCATCTAACTCCCACCTAACAAACAGAAATGTTAAAGCAACGGAGCGTTACTGGGAGTGGAAACTGTGATGTAATTGCAAAGTTTTAAGGCGTAATCCCTTACACTGTTTACTTCCGAAAACATCAAACATGTCATTAAGGAATGTGTTACTGCCCAATACTGCTGGTAAACGGTAAACTACAAAATACAGATAGAAAATGAGTGTTGGAAAAGGAACTTTGAGTGATGAATAATAAATTGACATTTAAACTGCAGCATAGAAAGTGCTTCCTGTGGAGTGTTGCTCAGGGGATTTCAGTGTTTATCTCCTTTCCATGCTCTAACATAATTGGAAATTTTCCCTCTACATGCATGGTCCTCCCTTCTGTTTCATACAGTACGTGTGTAAACTGACTGTCTACCACGAAGGTGGGGTTTTACCCCAGACACCTATAGCTGAGTGAAAACCTTTACCGAGGGTGGGGGAACATGTGTATTCAGTCTGTATGACATCTAGCCTAAGTCCCTATGAACTGTACTTTCTACTCAGACAGGATTTACCGGATAAGTGTCCCTCGCACTTGTGATGCAATCCTTTTGAACACTAACCACTCAAAGCTGGATTTGAAGCTCCACTGAACCCTGATGAACTTTGACATTTAAGGTGGAACCGAGGGAGAAGGGTGTGGAAAGAGTCTCCTGTGAGCAGCTAAAAAACCCAGCCCCACCGGGGCCCAGCCCCCAGGACGTTCGATCACACCTGTTCCATCACCCAGCTGGCGTAGTACCATTTTGACTCTTTCTTTTGATTAAACGAAAAAGCATTCAGACTAAACAATCAATAGGTACAGGCTTGAGTCCTGAATCGCTCTAGCATAAATCTTCCCGGTGCCTGGGCCGGAGTCGTCCCTGTATCATTTTTACTGATTAGTTTTCCCATTACTCAAAACAGATGTGTTCGTCGGTGATGAATGATCCAATTATGGGATATTTGTCACCCATTTCATATCTGCTGCTAGTCTGGGACAGTAAAGAATTTCAGCGTGGTGCTACCCCTCCAGTCCACAGTCCACTCCGGCTGGGGACATTTTGACCCGGCCTTTGGATTTGTTTAAATGACCAACTGGCCATGAGACAGGACTTACCCTGTGGAGTTTTTCTGTCCCCAGTAGAGCCCAGCCATTTCTCCCTGATCATCTCATCAATCTTGCGGTTACAGATAAGAGAGGTACTCAACAGAATACTCAGCACTCATTTCATTGTGAGATAAGAAGAGTTGCCCCGTCATAAAATTTCATTTAACTACTGCATCCTCAAAAGTCTGTACACCTCGCTGCTCCTCCTGTTGACATGCCTCAGATAGTAGTCATACATGTCTAAACTGTAGTTGACCCCCAACTGGTCCACACACACACACACACACACACACACACACACACACACACACACACACACACACACCAAAACAATACAACACAGACACTCACAGCTGAAAGGATTCATGTACACCCCCCCCACCACACACACACACACACACGCCCCCCACCCCCTTCTGTCTGTGGACAGTAGGCTGATTCTGCAGCCTCCCTCCCTCCCTTCCTCTCTCGCTCTCTCCTGCTCTGCTCTGCTGTGCTGTGTTGAGCTGTGTGTGTGTGTGTGTGTGTGTGTGTGTGTGTGAGTGTGTGTGTGTGACAGCTGCCTAATTGGGCATTCTCCCCTCGTCGGAGCGCCTGCCTCTCCTCTCTCTCCTCCAGCCTGGGCCGGGGCTGCTGACGAATGGCAGCGGATTACAGATGAGGACACGGTGACCCGCCTGACCTTGCTGCACAGCCGCGGGGGAGGGAGAGGGGAGGGAGGAGAGACAGAGTGCTAGGGGTGGGGCGGATAGGGTGCTAGGACTGCAGAGGGGGCGGGGCAGGGTGAGGTGGGGTGGTGTAGGCGGCGGTGGGCATAGTGGGAGGGAGGGGGGGGTGGCAAGTGGCGTCAGGTCAGCGGAGGATGAGGTCGCTTGAAGGTGGGCGGAGACATTGCGACTGGGTGGGGGCGTGGGTTTGCCAGGTGGCTGGGCAGACAGGCGGGTGGACAGGCGGGTGATCAGGCAAATGACAAGAGTGTCACATGACAGTGCCCCCCTCCCTCCTCCACCCGTGTCAGTATGTCAAGGGCACAAGCCCCCGCTGGCAACCGCCACTGCGGCATTCCCCCCCCCCACTTTTATTTATATATTTATTTCTTCACTTCCCCTTCCCTTCCTCTTCTTCTTCTCCTATCCTTTTTTACTTGTGTGTGTTTTTATGTGTCTATCTATATGGCCGCTGGCTTGTCTCCACACACCCCCAGGCCACAATGTGGTCGGTCAAAAGGAGGCGGCGGATCCTTGAGTGTGGTGAATTTTAATTTCTGTGCGCACTATAGATATTTCCATGCCCCCCCCCCCACCTCCCTGCTGTGTGTGTGAGACTGCCAAGGTGAGGTTGTGTCCTCTTGTTAAGAGCGATTAATGGCACTCGTTATGTACATAATGAAATATCCCTGCTGATGCATAGGGTGGTGTTGTCTCTCTCTCCCCTTCTGTCATGCACACACACACTCCTACTGCCTGTTTATGTGTGTGTGTGTGTGTGTGTGTGTGTGTGTGTGTGTAACATTGAGGTCACTTTGTTACAGCCTCCAGGCACCTCCGGCATGTGTTTGATATGGTGTAGAGACCCCCCCCCCCCCCTTGTAAGCCATCTCTCCAAATGAAAAACGAATGGGAATTAAGGCCCTGTCAATTCTCAGTCGAGTTTGTTCCTCTTTTTCGCTTTAGATGCGCACAACACTGCGGTTCCCTGCGTGACATGTGTTCTGAGAGATAGAGATGGGTGGCTCACCACCGAGTCGCGTTTTGACTGGCGGAGTAAATTTAGATCTAATCTTCTTGTGTGTGTTCTTTTATAGCCCGAGAATGTTCACCTAACATATCAGCTTTTAACTTGACCTTGTTGTGTTTGTATGCTCGTCTGAGGCTTGTGTATATGTGTGTGTTTCTGGGACGAGACATTGTTGGCTTCCCTATAGGTTTTTATTTTGACCTCGTGTGTGTGTGTGTGTGTGTGTGTGTGTGTGTCTGCCTGCCTGCGCGTGTGTGTTTGTGTGTGTGTGCGCTAACACTGTTCGGTGCCTGAGTCAAGCTGTGCAAGCTCTTTTAATCCCACGCCCCGGTGCACGTAGGCTTGATTAGTGGCAGCAGTTATCTGTGCAGAAGACAGCCCGCCCTCCTTTAGCATTTGGTCAGGTCTGGGGCACTGGGGGGGTGTCAAGTCATGAGAAAGGTGAACGAGGAAGGAGAAAAGCAGAGTGGGGGTGGCAGTGGAGGGATGGCGAGAAAGAAGGAGGAGGGGAGGGCGGAAGCCTTATTAGTATTCTAAAGGAGCACTCCTGCCAGTAGAGCAAATTGATTACTGCACTTTACCTGTATCAGCCTCCACAGCTAAGGATGACAAGGTACGGGAGCATGATGTGTGTCTGTGTTCACCTCCCAACTACAGCAGAATAGGTGTGCTGGTGTTTGGCTTAGTGTGAATTCTTGTTGAGCACTTTTTACTACGTTGAATATTTTTTTTCCGTCCTTCGTTACAGAGAAAGAACAGGCCAGTTGCAGTTCGGCGCTGGCCTTGTCTATCTCTCTCTCTCTCTCTCTCTCTCTCTCTCTCTCTGACTTAATAGTCAATGTCTGACTGAGGGGAGACAGACTCATTTCCTGCAAGCCTTGGCCCTGTGCTTGTCTCCATCTACGCTGACAATTAGCATGTTTCTCTTACAGTAAAGGGAACCCGATCAACCCGATCAACCAGATCAACCCGATCAACCCGATCAATTCCAAAGCAGCAAAAAAAAAAAAAAAAAAAAACCTTCTATCAGTTTAAATTGATGGCTTCAGTTCTGGTCGTCAGGCATCAGATCCCTGCTTGTACCTAATCAGTCATGGACTGATTACACCTGGGCTGCCAAGGCAATTAATTGCAATTAACCTCTGTTTGAAAACCAGCAGTAGTTTGAGTACGGACAACCGTTACTTCTGTTCATCTGCCCCTCTGCTTTTGTCGCAGGTGACTGAAGCAAACCATTTCATTTCAGATACTCCTTAAATATATATTTTTTCCATCAAGAACAATCCTTTCTACTTCCTGCTGTGAAATTTAGATTCAAAGCCAATTACACCGATCAGTTCGGCTTGTCAGTTCCATGCACTGTGTTGTCAATAGTCAGTGGCCACTGCAAGCATTTCTTATATTCACTGCATGTCACCGGCCTGGCACATATCACGAAACCCTCCGCCCACTGACAGAATGTGACCACTGAAAGTTGATTAAGCACAGTCTTATCTAATCCACCTGTTATAAATGGATCCAATGTAAATGCAGAAGCAGGGTTGTTATTTCAGCATGATTACGTGGTTATCAACACTGATCCAAATGTATCGGCGAGACTTACTAATACACACCTGTCTGGGTGCTCAGAGAGATAAATATATCCCCCTGAACCACACACCTGACCACTGTCAAATGCACTGTTGCCAAAATAAATTTATAGTGTAATTTTTAAGTCGTTTATTTGGCTCATGTAGCATTTCTTTTTTTTTTTTTTTCAAATACTGCCAAATTAGGCCAGGGCATTAACCAGGGGCAGCTCAGGCACAGATACTGGACAAAGAGCAGCTCAGGCAGGACCTCACTTCTTCTCTGTTGTAGTGATCAAATGACCCTGCTGCAGTTAGCAAGTAGTGCTGTGTGCCCACTGTGTGTTAGACTTACTATTAAAGGGAAGGCTTAATTATGAGATGGAGGTCATGCTGAATAAAGTGTCTTTTGCCTTGGTGTCTACGGGATGTGGATTTTTCTCTGGTTCATTTGGGGAACATGATGATGTTGGTGCACATCAAGAAAAAGACCTTTAGCACCTGAAGACCTTAACGTCCTGCTGTATTTAACCTTTATAGAAAACGTTCTTTTATCTCATTATGTGTTTTTTTTTGTTTTTGTTTTATTTTATTTTTTTTAAATGTATTTCAGATCTAAGTCAGTGTGTCCAAAGCAATTGTTGGAAACAATATGATAAAGACACTCTGAGGTCACCTGTCGCCCAACAAGGCATTTCTGGGGTCAGTTATTCAATTATCTTGTTGACAAGGGATTAACCAGGAACCTTCTCTAACATGTTATATAGATTGTGATGCCACTTTGAAATGAAGTTTTTTTTTTACTGTCTAATTCCGTTATACTATATCGCAGTGTTTTGGGACTTCTGGTTACATTTGAACTCTGCAGTAGTCAGCACTAGAGTCAACTCGTACTCTCACTGATGTGCAGTAAAATGTTTCAAAGGAGAGGCAGTGTGTCTTAAAATTTTTATGGTGGATGTAAAGCTTTATATTTCTGGTAAATCAGAGCAGATAGATGTGTTTCCTGAGTCTGTTTGCAATAACTTCACAGTCTCTCTCCTTTTTCCTTCCTCTGCAGATTACACACTGTATTACGATATGAAGTGTACACATACACACACACACACACACACACACACTGCTTCAGTCAAGTGTTGGTTCATGTTTTGAACGGAGGAAGTAATGTCTCAACTGTAGTGTAACATGGTTCACTACTTTGTCATCATTGTCCTTCACCCTTGTTGCCATTTCCATGCCCGTGCATATCGTCATCTTGTTGTCCTGTTACCTCATGTAAATGGTAATCAATAAGTGTCTCATATAATAAAGATATGGACTATGTAGTCATAATGTCCATACCAGCATTTTCTATCAGCTAATAACAATCTATAATCATAACTAAATAAAAATAATAATAGTCTTAAAATAAAAGTCTTATTTTGGCCCAGTGGAACTTTGAGGACAGCTGATTTAAAAAAAAAAAAAAAAAAATCCATTATAATCTCCAGTATAATTGACTAGTGTTAACCCTGCTCAATAACTGATTAAAATATGTTTTGCTCTTTGTCTTGCTTGAAAAGGAATCATAAGAGGCTTTTAACATTAACTTAAATAGCTGGCTTTGCCTGTCTAAAGCTTACACTTTGGTCTTCTCCAGGTTGTGTAACAACAGGGCGCGAGGTGGTACAAGGTCCTCTGGGTTTGTTGTTTTATCTGTGCTATCCCTTTACATTATGTAGAGGTATTGTTAGCATGTTCTAGTTCTTTCTTTCTTTTCTATGTGCTTAACCCTTCCCACAGTTACAGTTCACAGTTATTATTTGTCAGTGTACTTCTGTCCGTCTTGATGTTTGTGCCATCTGCAGCTTGTTGCAGCAGCATGTCCTTTAATATGTTTAAGCCTAGTTGGATAATAAACTAGATTATCTGTTGATCTTACAGATGTATGGACGTGTTTGTGCCACCCTCACCTGACTGCCAAGTCACAAACTTGTATTTTAAAGGTGATTTTGATTATTAACCTGGATGCTAATTCTGTGAGTCTGAGAATGTCAGGAATATTTAGATCGAAGCTGTTTTTGTTGGTCGCACCAGCTATTGCTCTGTGAGCACTGGGTCGGACACCAGAGCCAGGTGTAGGACTAATCTTATTGAAGTCTCCTGTTCATTGGCATGTACTCAGCTCTGCCCTGCCAGCTGGATTGGTGCTGCTTGAGAGATTTTCAGAGAAAAGGTTGCACATAATTGTTTTATACTTTATTGGGTTAAATGTATCTAATTGATTTAAGAGATTCTTTTAATTGTGTAACTTTGAACTTTGACTTTGACTAAGACTGTATTCCTACTAAGGTAAAACGGAGAAAGAAAATCCAAGTTGTGATTTTGATAATTCTAATGGAATGTCCCTTCACAATCCATTGTACCCTGTAACATCATTCTCCAGCCTCACTCAGAGCAAGCATTAGAATGATTTAAAAACTAGAAAGTAGGTCATTGGGAGCGTTATGAAAGGCAAAAATGATAACAGAGATACGTCCTCTCCTTTTTCTGTTACTTAGACCTCTGTCACACACCATATTACTCCAAACCATCCCAAATTACTCACAGTAAAAAGAAAAAAAGCAATACTCTTTTAACCCAATAAAGGCAGACGTCTTGCTGACTCATGGCAATAGCCTTCTCAGGGGCTGATGCCAAGGATATTATGGGAATGATTCATTAAAGGACAAGGTTTTTTAGCTGGTTTTATCCAGCTTTCAGGGCAGCCTGACAGTGGGACATTTGATCTCAATTGCAAAGTGGCCCATTTCCCTCAGACATCACCACTGCAGTCTGTTTCAAGAGCCTAGCTCTGCCTTTTGGCGTGCTGGCCATGGGGCAATCAGCTGTTCCTATTTCCAGCACCAGTGTTTACAAATGGAAAATGTGTGTTGTTTCGGGAGGGAAATGAGGACCATTTTGGACAGACGATGTAAGCAGAAGATTACCTCGGAGCCCAATAGAAATGAATCAGGTATAGATTGATGGCAGCCACGGCTCATTAACAAGGAATGTGTGTGTGTGTTTAATTGATGCACTAATTCTCAGCCACTCAGGAAATGGCCCTTGGGTGGGTCTTCCAAATGGCACACAAATATTTACTAAGGACACAAACATTTTTGTAAGCACATCCATGCAAGCCTGGGCATGAAAGGTGAGGGGAGAGACTATCCGGGTCTGTGATACAGTGCAGCAATATCATCACCGTACTAGCTAGTTTGGCTGGGTCCTCTTCCAGTCAGCTGGGCTCTGAACCGCTTAGATGACTCATCAGTGTGCATGAATTCCTCTATGCTCTCTCTCAACCCCAAGAACTCTTTGTACTGATGAGTGCAGATGAAGTTAAAGTCCGCCCCCGCACTCCTCGTCCAAGGCCAGATGCAGGCCAAGAACTTAAGCACTCCGGTCCCATTTTGTTCAAGTCTGAAATGTTAGCAGTCAGTCATCACACAGTGTTCCTCGCATTCAATGGATCGCCTGTGCTACTTAACACAAGAGGACTGACTTTTCAGCATTCATCACATATTACATTTCCTTTATGTGGGGTACATCCATGGGTTTCTGTGTGGGGGCGTGTGTGTGTGTGCTATGCATGACTTGTTTGGTCAGTGCATCCTAAGAAGTGGGTCAGAGTGCCCTAGTTCTCATTGTGTGTGTGTGTGTGTGTGTTTGTGTGTGTGTGTATATTGCATTTCAGTGTTATTCTGTCCTGATTGACTTATCTGCAAAAACATTTTCTTGCTCTGGCTCTCCTGCTGTTTGGTAGCATGTTATTCTCTTGTTTACCCCTCTCAAGGTGAACAAGAGCTTTTAATTCAACTTTCCTCCGGTGCACCCGTTCACTGGTGGAAGGCCTGGAACAACTGCATTTGGTCAGGTAGCTTATGTTTTGTCTTATTTAATCATGTCAGGGCATATTGAATTTACAAATAGCGGTCACACGGCATGTGTAAGTGAGCTACCCTGTTGAGTATGTGCAGCAGGGCTGGGCTGCAGATTACATGATATAATAGTGTTTAGGCATCGCCTCTCCTTTTAAATTCCTTTAACCTTGACTCCCCTTAAATGCAGGGAGAACACATCTGCCAGGCTGGTGTCAGACATTAGTAATACACACCACTCGGGCAGCATTGTCACTTTTTATTAACGCCCAGAGCTTTGCATGGACACCAGCTGTTGCATCAAGTGGAAAAGCCTTAGCGGTATGAATGACCTTGACTTTAACTGCCGCTCCTTTGGCTCTTCCCCTTTTTAATTCTTTTGTTTGGTCTCATACATTTTAAATGGCTTAAATGGATTACCATTCCTGACAATGAAGGTCAGTTAGGAACTCACTTTTTTTAAGATCAAAAAAGGCTTTATTACCAGTGTGTTCATGACTGAGTGTCACTGGGTGGGGGTGGTGTGGGGGAGAGGGGGGAGGGGGGGTTATAATGTGGAGGTCAGTAGAGGAGATGAAGGTCATATTTTAAGATCTAATTCGTGACATCTGCATTGACACATTATTATGTCGACCTTCTGATAAATCTGTGTATCTTAGGAACCAGCTGAGAGTGTAATGACCTTTCCTGCTCCTGGTGTCTTTTTAAGTATACGAGGAGCGAAACACACAGAGAGAGAGAGAGAGAGAGAGATGAAGAGTCCACCATTCAGAGGATGATGAAGCTCTCACCCCTCCACATCACTTGCCCTCCCTCTCACACACGTACGTGGCTGACTATAGGGGCAAAAATCACTTTAGAGTGGTGCCTGCTCTGTCATTGGCTGACATTGTCAAGGATAATGGATAATCACCACAGAAACCGAAGAGCAGCTCATTGGTGCTGTGGTGTCCCATGGTGGGGGAGGGGGTGGGGGTGGGTGGTGGGTGTTGGAGGTCAGGCATTTTGGGTGCCACCACCTATGAGATGACATGTTAACAGATGTATAAGGTCATTTTCAATGTATACACCAGGGGAGATAATGTAATAGTAATGCACACATCACACACTCTGAGAGGGGAAAGGAGGGGGGGGCTGTTTGCTGTAGGGGTTCAGTACAGAGGACAGCTCTCCCTACATTAAGGTCATTTATTTGTTAACAGACCTCTGTCACTTAGGAGAACATATTTTTTCTTGCCCTTGCTGTGGCAGGACTTTTTGACACTGCTTCTGTCATTACACGTCTCTCAAGAGGCTGAACGTCCCCTCTTTTTTTTTTTCTTTTTTTTTTGCAGACTAATTCATACTTTATGTGAGACAGTGAATGCAGTAGTTCTGTTGTAGGAATATAAACTAATATAGTGCAGTATCAGAGTGTCCCGGTGCTGCCTTGTCTGCTCTGTATTGAAAGTTTCTTTGGGCAAAAACATAGACAAGGTCATGTTTAATTCCAAAGGGTCACTGCCGGCAGCAGAGAGATTAACAGAATTTCCCATGTTGAAAGCATGTCAGCGTTTCTTTTCCATTTCCATTTTTTCTCTCACTAACTACAGGGGCCGTATCATGACATTTTAGTTACTTTCCCAAGTTATTTTGAAGGTAAACATGTTTACTGTGCTAATCGATGTGGTGTTACAGGCCATTCTATTATAACTGCGTTAAGCTTACTGGCGGGAAAATAGCCCTAATCCTGAGCATCTAAGATTAGCATGACAGCAGACGTCAGATGGCCCAGTGTGACCAGGTTGGCTTTTGTTGTTGTCAGATTTAGGTCAACAGCTTAAAGATGGCCTTGAACTGTAATTGACGCTGATGGGCCCATCTCATTTAAGTTTTCCTATTCTATACAATAAGGCGGAGTCTGAAGAGTCTCATCAAACTGTGGACCGACTTGATTGTTTTCCACCTGCTACGCAGACTTAATTGCACACTGATGAACTTAAATCCAGCTTCTAATCCCAGCTCATTTTCAAGGTGTCATTAAAAGTGTCACTTTGTTGCCCTCACTGTCATGACAACCTGTGGACCTTGGCCACGGGGGTGGATTTCAACCTGATTATAAGCCTGCTGCCTTGTTGTTTTTGGCCCTTGCTACTGCTCTCTGTGAAGTATTTAGACTGGTGGCTGCGTGGGTTGCCGTGGCCTTTCGTCATAATCAAGGGCTGCTGTCCTGTTGTGTGACCTCTATGTTGGTCCACTCAGCGGACACCAAAGGTGAGGACAGCGTCGGGGAAAGGACACGAACAGCAGCTGAGGCGAGGTGGAAACTCTGTATTAATTAACCTTTATGGGATGTGGCCAGGACTGTCGGAGGTGTCCTGTATCCACGGAAACCACGCTGACAGGGTTCAGAGCAGAGGTCTCCCAGGGCAGCACCGCTGACACTGTCATGGCAACTGGCACAATGCTCACCCTGGTGTCACTGGCGCTGCCCTCCTGACAGTGGTGTGGTGTGACAGGTGCACCTGATCCTTAAGCCAGCCATACCCCTTGATACACAACACACACACACACACACACACACAAAATAAACACACACGACTGTCAAGTACAGCGTGTCCGTTAGCTGTATCCTTGCTGTGATTCTCCACTGCCTTTGTACTGTACTAGTAAACACAGCTCACATCACATCAGATCAGTTCATGTTTTGCTCTGATTTAAAAACAATTCAGCCTCAAAAGAGCCAAGCTCGATAAAGGATTCACAGCTGGCCAGGTGTTGCTGAGTAGCCGCAAGAATGGTTATCACTTTGTGCATGTGCGTCGGCAGTATGCACATCTGCATGCACGTATTCATGCGAGTGGGTGAGTGGGTTGGGCGGCCCCTGCTCTGTGTAGACTGAGGGTTTGCTTGGTGTGAGATGCTGCTCAAGTGCATAAGGAGCAGAAGGCGGTAGGGGGGATAATCCACTGAAATGACAAGCTGCATAAGAAATTATTCACAGCTCTCACAGGGCCCTTCACTTTTGAAAGACATCGCTGTGAGGGGCTTACAGCTCAAGACCTGAATGTTTTCAAGGTAGTGGTCTTGAATTTTCAATTTGGATCCAATCAGGCCTAATCTACATTTGTCGTCTGTTCGGTGGCTGTGAAGGGAGAGTGCAGAGAGGAGAGGGAGCCGTGTGCAGTCAATCTGAAATGTTGCTAAGTAACAGAGATGGCAGACAAGGTGGTGAAATGAATGTGATATAGTGCTTTGCAAATCCCTGCTTCTCACACAGTTTCTCCTTTTTCTCCTCTTTCCTTCCACCCAACCGTCCCTTCCCTCTGTTCTCTCTCTCGCTCTCTCCCATAGGTCCCCCATGTGAGATCTGCAAAGCTGAAAGGCGCCACTGACAGAGCCGCAGCCGGGCCTTAGGACAGACATCCCAAACATCCACAGCCACGGAATGTGTCAACATCTTTGTGGTGAAATCCCGCTGACTCCTTGCTTGCTACTCACATAAGCCTGGAGCTGGGCCTTCTGGGATCCTACGGTGTTTAAAGGCATACAACAATGCCTGGGAGGCCCACCTGCCCCAGATTGCCTCCAAATATGGCTGCTGTTTTATCACAGTGCTGACTGTGTCCACTACGGAGAGGGATCACATCCGGCCAGTGCATCCTTCAGCCTCCAGCAGACTCACTCTGTGCAATTCCCTGCCTTCTTTTTGTTATTTAGGAAGTACATGCCACTGTCAACCAGATGACCTAGTGGACATTTGTTTCCCAGTAGCCGTGCTGAACCATACGAGGGGATCCTAGTATTGAACATGACTCATGGGGAGGAGCCTGGCCCTGAGACACACAAGGATTCAGCTGTTCTAACTTATCTGGAAGGTTTACTGATGCATCCAGTGGTGGCCGGGCCTGGGGCCACGGCAAGCGGGAGATCTGAGGCTGCCCATAGCAACCAGGAGCAGGGTGACAAGGTGGGCGGGCCCTACCAACTGCCCAACCATGGCCCCACAGCTCCCAAGGCTGGAACCAATGGGCCCACACTAGGTTCTTCACAGCACCTGAAGAAGGCCCGCCTACTGCGCTCTGGAGCCTGGAATGATCCAGGGAGCCAGCGGATGAGTTCACCCCCAATGGAACTAAATGGTCAGGGGGGAGGCCTGCAAAATGGAGCTCTAGAGGGATCTCCTCATGCTGGGGAGAGCACCCTGTTGGCTTCTCTGCTTCAGTCATTCAGCTCACGGCTTCAGAGTGTGGCAATGTCTCAGCACTCTAATAAGCCCCCCAGTGAGTGCTCCTCTCCATCCAAGGCACCACCTGCAGACAAAGACCCACTTCCTGTGTATGGGACAGCCTCAAGCCGCTTGAAGGGGCTAATGAGGAAGAGCAAACTTCAAAATCACAGTAACACACCTTACAGTCGACGGGGACACAATCAGGACAGACCCCCTGAATCACCTCGGTCAGCACATAGTGCCACGCCCCCCTCTGCTCCAGCAACTGCTGAGTCAGTTTCCTGTGCGGAGCGTCTGAAGGCGGTGGCCAACATGGTGAAAATCCGTTCTAGTCCAGCACCTTCACCCAAGCCCAGCGTGGCCTGCAGTCAACTGGCACTGCTGCTGTCCAGTGAAGCCCATCTCCAGCAGTACTCCAGAGAGCACGCTCTCAAAGCCCAGCTCTCTGGAAGATCTGCCAGCGAGAGACTAGCTGCCATGGCAAACCAGCAACATGGCCAGGACAAAAGGCCACCTAGTGTGGGAGGGACTCTGCCTGGAGCCCCAGACACCCTAAGCTCCTTAACAACCCAAAATGGAATGACGGCAACGAACACAATAACAACAACACTCTCTCGAACAGCCCTGTCGAGTCCACAGAGCCCCTCTTTGCTGCGTGGCCACAGCCAAAGCTCCCCAGCCACTCCCCCACATGCTCCAAGCCACACTCACAGCCAACCACCGAGGGAGAAGCGAGGCTTTGACTCCCGTCCAACCCGCCCCCCCCAGACATGCAGCAGCCTGCTGCTCCTGCTACTCAACAACCACAACAACCAGAAGCAGCTGACCAAGAATGGGCACCTGGAGGACAGCTGTGGCATTCTGCCACCGAGCGGCTCCTCCTCCGTCACATCGGACAGCGAGTGCTCCACCCAGGAGAGGAGCATGACCAAGGACAGCAGTGATGCAGAGAGCTCCTACTCGAGTTGCTCTCCCATTGACCTCTCCATAAGAAACCGGGCCAACATACAAGACACAGGGCCCAAAACTACCACCCCCTCTTCCTCCTTCTCCTCCTTCTCTTCTTCCACCTCTACCCTCTCTTCTTCCACCACAGTGTTTTCTTCCACCCCAGTTGCATTCTCTCCTCAAGCCTCAGCTCAACCTTCCACCACAACCTTTTCTCCATCCTCTACCATTGTCTCCTCTGTTTCCAGTGCTATTTCTTCATCTTCCTCTTCCTCTATCTCTACCTCCTCCCTGGACAAACTAACAGAATCTTTAATAAACAAGTGGAAACCAGAGCCAAGTCAAGGATCAAAGTTGTCCAAGAACAAGGAGTCTGAAATGAGCCCAGACCTAAAATCCCACCCTAAGGTCACACTAATGCAGCTTCTTCTCGATCGCAGAAACAATGAGATGGTCAATAAGAGTGTAGGTAACCAGGATTTGCCACTTGATATATCTATGGCCACCATGTCTCGAAGCCAACCAAAGGGACTGGTGCCATGGGAGGAGACCAGGACAAAAAGCCCCACAGATAGGCCTGTAGCCCCAGCCCAGCCCCTCTACTCACTTAGTCGTGACCCTAGCGGTGCCCTATCCCCGTACTCCTACCCGTCCCCCCACGTCCAGTCCAGCCCATTGGACTTGTGTAAATCTAAAACCTTCCCTGCTGAGAAAGCTTCAGAGCCCGCCTTCAGTGCCAGTAAACTGTTGCAGAATTTGGCTCAGTGTGGCACAGCTTCTTCCTCCCCACCCATCCCCTCCAGCAAAGGGCTGGGCCAGGAGCTTGATGCCAGCAGGCCTATTGCCCTGTTGGAAAGGCTCAATGCTCCAATTCACAGGACCACCACCACTCCACTCTCCGACAGACCCTCAGGCAGTGGCACACCTTTCAGTCGGAAGGAAGCCTCTCCTCCTGTATCACAGATCGAGAACCTTCTGGAGAGGCGCACCGTGCTGCAGCTCCTTTTAGGAACAGGCTCGGCTGCTGCTACAGTCAGCCGCAAAGAAAGGCCCAGTGGGAGGAGGAGTGCGGAGGTGCCAGGGGCGTGTTATGAGAAGAGCCCCGGTGCCTGTGACACCTCCAATGGGCCTCCTTTGGATGTAAAGGTAAAAACGGAGATCATGGAGGGGGTGGGACCATCCTCTGCCATGTCTGATGACTTGACTGGCAGAAAGAGACACAGTGGCTATGAGAAGAGTAGCCCCCTCTCAGACTCACAGCAGGACTTAAAAACAGAACCACGGCCTGCAGAGGTCATAGCAAAATATGGCCTCCTCAGCCAGCTGCTTAAACAACAGACTGCTACCTACTATACCAGTGCTGCTATGCAGACTGAGTCACAGCCCAGACAGGTTAAAGAGGAACAGAGAGAGTATCCAAGCCCCAGTCCTAAGAAGCGACGCCTCTGCTCTGATCGGACTGACAGTTTGAATAACACCAGCTCTCCAAGAGCAGTGGACACTGGTGACACAAACATTTTTGCCTCTTCTGTTGTTCAGGAAGAGCCTGAACAGCAGAGGAGTCTGAAGGAAGAGGAGGCTCCATCCAGGAGCCCACCGAGTGAAACCCTCACCAGAGAGAGCCGGGGCTTCAATGTGCTCAAACAGCTGCTGCTCTCTGACAACTGCCTGAAAGAGCTGTCCCAGCAGCCCCGGGGGGCACCCAGTCCCTCTGTCCTACAGGCTAATGGCAAGGCCAACGGCAGCATTCTCAGTCAGCCTGCCCATAATCACAGCTTCCTCCACCTGCCTGGCTGGCACCCTCACGGTCCCCTCAACTCAGGGCTACAGAGTAATCTCAGACCACTGCCCACCCCCCCTGCAGGTGACAGCCCTATCCGCAACCCCTGGAGCCGCCACCCAGCTCCATGGCCTGTCACTCAAAAACGGGACCCCCCTACTCTAGTCAAACAGGAGCCTGAGAGCCCTGTGCGGTGGAGTAGTCAGGAGAATGAGGAGGAGGAGGGTTGTGACTCAAACCCGGACTCTCCCCGGCTCTCACGCTCTAACCCCATCCTGTATTACATGTTGCAGAAGGGCAGCATTCAGATGAGGAAGGAGGTGAGGGATCAGGCGGAGGGGACCCAGCCTGTGGTGAGAGTGAAAGAAGAGCCAATCAGTGACATGCATGCCTATGAACACAGTCTGCGCTCCACTCCGCAATCACCGACCCACAACGACAAGCACAGCCATGAGAGCCAGGGGCTGAGCCAATCATCTGACTAGAAGTTGTATCAACTACAGAAAAACAACAAACGGAAATCAAATTCATTGACTCTGTTTATTTTTCCTTTTTTTTTAATGACTTGCCAAATTGGTTTGATGAGACAAAAACAAAGAATGCAAAAATGATTGTCCATTTTTTTTTTATTAGTGGAATAGAGCAAGTTCAACTTCAAATGCGTACTTGCATTGCTTTCTCTATTTTTAAATAGTGAGGTCATGGAATGGTACAAAACAGATCTATTTTGGCAAAATGTCTAATTGATACAACCAAATCTACACAACTCTCAAATTGAACCTTTCTCAACAGTGATTATCAAGCACTTCATATTTGATTTTGTCAGCCATGAAGTCCTCCTTTACAATTTGGTCTTGTTTTACACTTATTATTTATATCTTAATTGCACACATATCACTGTTCCATGCCCTCTTTGTTGCCTGCCCTAAAACATTTAGAGAGAACACTTCATGCAACATTTATAATTGATGACTCCAAAAATGTTAGCGCTCAGTTCAGTGGACATTTATTTATTTTTTTCCATCAGAACATTTTCCAACAGAGTCCCATCAATTTTAGATAAGATTCCAAATAAAGTCACTCTAGAGCAGGCACAGCAGTCTATTACAACAATGTACACGATGCATTCATTCAGAGGAGGTGGTCAAAAACAATATTCACACTGCAATAGCTTCAGTGAAGATCTTAACATGATGAATGCTTTGTCTTGCTTTTCCCATGGTTTGATTACCAATGGCGCGGGAATATATCAGCGGAGGTTCGAATGGTCACAACTCATTGTGTTTTGCTTTTATTTGAATTGAACTTTTAAGGCCAACATTCGACGGTGCAAATTCAGGGGATAATGTGTTTGCAGATTGTGCAGTTTCTGAGCAGATGGGTCAACAGAGCATGTGTGGTGCTTACAGTTGAGCAACTGTGTGTAAACAGGTTTCTAGAGCAACAGTTAAAAGGCTGCAGTGTCTGAGAAACTTATCTTACCATCCTGGGTAAACCCACGCCACTTTTTTTTTTTTTTTTTTTTTTTCATGCAAACAAAACGTTTGAATGTGAAGCACATGGCTTTTTCTTTTCATTTCACCCGGAGTTTGCACTATCGAAGCTGAGTTCTCTGTGTCCTTTTCAGAATAATTTAATGGCATGTAATAAAAAGAATTGTCAGTATTGTTATCTGTTGGGAATTTGACAGTTTGTGATTTTATTTTTTCATCATTTCTTAACTGTTGTGGTTTATGGACATCTTTTTTTTATTTTTGTGGCAGTCTCGTAACTCATAAAAAGTCAAAAGAATTGCATGATAATAAAGAGAAGACCACAGGTACATCTTTGTTTTCAAAGCAGCTGGATATGTGTACCTGCCCCCCAACAATCACCAAGACATGTTGGTGTCTTGAGGGATATCTGGTATCTAGCTCCTTATTTTGATTGTACTGTATTCTCTTCAGTTCTTCTCACACAATGCTTTATCCATTTAGTCTTGTGATCTTTTTAATACATATACCTATGATGAAGTATGTCTCTTCGATTATTAATACATTTTCACAACGGTTAAATATATTTGTGTAAATAGTACTTTCAGTATGAAAGAAGACTATTTTGTAATGTTTAAGAAAAGATATTACCCTAGTTTTTAATGCCCTGATATGTAAATATGAATTATATGCGTACAAGTGTACATACAAAGGCAGAGGATGCTATGCCCACCTTTTTTTTTTTTTTTCTTTTTTTTTTGGTTGGTTTGTTCTTTGCATGTGTCTCTATGTGGTAAATGATAATCTATCCTGCCCTGTGTTGTGTAATAATGTCTGACTCTCCTCACTGCTGCCTGTTGCATGCAGACGCATGGGAACTACCTGTGTATCCCTACTGGTGATGGGGGAAAATGTCAAGTCTTAAAATAGGTCTTTTTTTATCACAGAGAGCGGTTCGTTTAGAATATGAACAGTCTCTAAATAACCACAGACTGTTGAGCAAGTTGATAAAAATGTGTGAAAAATAAACGTGCATTGAATATTTTTGTGATTTTTTTTTTTTTTTTTTTTTTCTTTTCTTTTCTGTTACTGGTTAACAAAGCTCTGTGAAAGAGCTCGGGGCTATAGTGGGGGATTGACGTACAATCATAGATCTGCATTGTGCATCTAAGAAATACATTTGTAGCAGCAAATATAAAAAAAAAAAAGATGTTTCATTTTTTCATGTGAAGACCTGAAACATTATTTCATTTTTTATGTTTTCATTTTTGGTGTTCATTTGCACTGATATCTCAAAAATAAAGTACTAAAATGCATGACCTAGTATGAATGTGTTCCTCTTTTTCTAGCCATTCAGAATATTTTACATCAGAAGATGTTATGTGGTGGAAGCTCTAGTCTTTGAGTTGCCACCATAAAACATGTTTGTATTTCTTAAATTATATTAATCAATACCTTTTACCAATTATATTCTCTTGTTCAAGGGTCATGTGCAGCCTAGTTTTATTTCATGTAAGCAGTCAATTTTACAGAACATATTAACATAAAGCAGCCAATAGGGAAGTTATCACACATATCCCAATATCAGACTTGGGCGTCGCAATAAAGAATTGTATAATTAAAGATGGACATCAAAGTCAAAGTCTTTTGTGAATCAAAGACTAAAGTAGAGTGAGAGGATGTCCTGTATTTGCCCCAAAACGTCTGCTTCTGTAGTTGGCTGCTGTTCACTACAGTGCTGAGTCTTAACAAAGGCAGGAAAGACACTGAGAGGAGGGAGGACACAGAGAGGTCACCAGATGTACACTGAATACCCAAGGATCTGCCTTACAAAATGGAACACACATCTTCTGTTTAGAGCCTGAAATGGACCTCATTGTACAGTCAATGCAAAGCCTTAATCCGTGTTGTCTGTCCTGAAAGTTGTCTATTTTATGATCATTTTCTTGACTTGAGAAAAACAGCCTGTAGCGTGAGACTTCCTGAAGGTGAAGACGAGTTCAAGCTAAACCTCCCTTGCACTGGGTTTGAATATGAAGTTCAGTGAGTGAACAGACGGCTTTTTGTCTGCAGTGCACTTCTGAAAGCGCAGCGCAGTTCCTCAGCCCTGACTTCCCTTTTATTTAATCCTCCCCATGACTGACTGCACTTCTCTTTAAACTCCCTGTAACCTTTCCCCTCCGTGAACTTCTCCATTTCAAGATTCTTATCAAGGCTGAACTGCCAGTAACCTCTTGATTTCCTCTGATTGCTGAAACAGCGGCAAACATAAAGGAGGGAGCTACAAGTTTAAGCTGGGGTCAAGGTGTAAAACTTGACAATCGACTGTTTGTCTGTGGCTTCTCCCTTTAATTTCCTGACCTCAGCATGTGGCCAAAAGGATGTGAACACTGCGCACCAGGCCACCAGTGACTCAACCAAAGGCCAAGGACTCGGAAGTCCCACAACAGGCATTTCATAGTTACGAGGCCTCCAAAAACGATTTCCTGGCATTGCAGATGCTTATTCTCTGACAAACAACTTAATGACGGCACTTCATGAGCTCGGTCAAGAGTTTATTTACATGGGAGCAAACAACTGTTTAAAACACCAACTTCTCTTGTGCTTCAATTTTAGTGTTAATGAGTTACCTACTTGTTAGGTGTTTTGTTTATTCACATGGAGGCCATGCCGAGCTAACACTTGTCACTAGTTGTCCTGGTGATTGGTGTGATAAATATGCTCACAGATGTTTGATCACCCTCTCCTCATACAAGTGTCTGAACTCTGAGCACATGGGTCGACCTCATATGTTATGTGAATACACACACACACACACACACAGATAATGTAATTAGCATTTTATGGGTCACATGACCCCATTTGCAGCATAATAAAGAATGAATGAATAGAATATACTAAAACACCAGACTGCTTTCCTAACACACACCAGTAGGAGTCCTTCTGTACTTTGCCTGAAGCAAGTGCTACTGAGTGTAAAACACATGAGAGCAGCGCCTCAAGTCAAGAAAAGAGGTTAAAGCAAACACCTGGGGAAACTCCTGCACTGAGAAAGGATGTCAAACTGGTTTATTTTCCCAACCTTATACTGGTTCCCCCAGTGGGGCCTTAGCTTTTGAAGATGTACCTCTTTGTGAAGTCTGTTCCTTAACCTCCAGGGTCATGACCTTATGGCCCCTCCCTTGCCCTGACCTGGCTGATCCTGTTTCCCGGGACAGGATCAACTGTTGGCCTGCAGCTGTGGCAACCCCCCCCTCTTACCGCCTTTCTCTACACATACACACACAAACCACATAACACACCACTAGCACCTTCCTCCACTCTCTCCTCCCCTCCCCTCCCCAGCATTACACTCGAGCCATTCTTCTAAGGTTTCATGTAAATATGACAAGTGGCAGAGTGGCTTAAGTCCTTTCTTTTCTTTCATCCCTGATAGCCTCTTAAACTTTGCTGCTTCCCATGACCTCCTAGTCTACATACATAAAGCAGTAATAAGTCATAAATAAATAATAAGCCTGATGTGCAACGAGTTCACAGAAAGAATGGAAATGGATTATATATTTATATTGTTGCTGAAGTCAATAACAGCTATTTTGTAAAGCTTCCTTTCTGATGGCCGTGTGCAAGCATGTAAACAGTCTCAATGTAATATTCATGATGAGTGAGAGTCCCTGTAGTCCACAGAGCAGCCTGTCAGCTTGAGGGATCTTGGCTGACATTGAAAGAACATGGATGATAGTTGCCATGTCCGATAAGCACAAGAGTAAATGTTTTACAAACTGGCTGGGGAGAGCTAGCAATGTCAATCTCCTGTCTGCCTGTGTCTTCTACCTCTGCAGATCTTTTCACACAAGTTCTGCAGGTTTTGATTCTCAAAGATAGCAGCAAATCCCCCCTGTGGTCTATATTTTCAGAGGTGATTAATTTCACTCTTGACCTGACCTAAACGTCTTATCAGTTTAAACAATTAACAGTTGTCTCACCAATTTCTTACTCTTTCATGTGAAAAGGCTCATCCTCAGGAAATGTATTTACCACTAATTTCCTGTATGTTTCATCACAAACGATAGCTTTGTGGTTGATCTGCAAGGTCATGAACTTTTCAAGTAAACATCTGTCAAAATCCCCAGTTGAATGAAAAAGGGCAGTTCAGTGTCAACCGGGCTGGCTAAGACCAGTTTGGATGTGAACTTTGTGCCGCGGGGGTTAAGGGCCATTTAAGACGAAGCATGCCAAATTTAACTCTGAGTTTGTGCTCTGATGTTCCACTCAGTTAGAAGTCATACAGGAAAAAAATAATACAGCTGCATCTGGCTTTCAGAGGGTTTTTTGCTTATATTTTTAAAAACTGTTAAGTTTTACATTATTTAGAAGAGCAATCAAATTGTAGGAAGTAAAGAAGGGACAGAAATGTTTTACTTTGGTGTTGTTCCAACTGCAACTATGGGATGAATTGCCAGGAAATCTTGTGCAGACATTCATGGTCCCCACAGGATGAGTCTCTTTGTCTTAGCACCACCAGCAGGTTGAAATTTTAGGTTATCCAGTGAAATATCTTAACTCCTACTCGATGAAATAGCATAAATTCATTTTCAGCAGAGGATATTTCCTCCGGTGATTCCCTTACTTTAATTTAGCACTACCACCAAGTCAAAATTATGTTGGTTGGAAACCAAATACCTGAAAACTAATGACATTCCCATCAGCCTTGGCTGTAGTTTGTTTAGCACTAATAAGTGAGAGTTAGCATGTTAACACACTTTACTAAGATATCGAACATGCTAAACATTATACCTGCTAAACATGAGCATTTTAGCTTAGTGTTGTTGTTAGCATGTTGCCATGCTCTTGTTAGCATATTTAGTTAAAAGCACCACTGAGCCTAATTGGAGCATCACAGAGCAGCTAGCATGGCTGTGGACTTACAGTCTTGTTGATCTAAATGCGATGAGATTTTTACATACAGTAGCCTACTGCTTGAAATGATTTTATTTGTGACCAGAAACAGGAACGACATTTTGAGTGACTATTGATCATATATTAAACATGCTTTCATTAGAACTCAGATCAGGTGTGTACAGGAAACACGTGAACAGATGTCTTCCACATGCAATCTCTGCCACTGAGGAATATTTGCTCCTTTTTCCACATTGTGGTACAAATACTTAAATTCTTATGGACAGATTCTGGTTTAGGGAATTAACTTAGCTTTGAAAAAAATCATAATAAATTTGTAATGCAGGTTATTGCTGATGGGGACTGACTGGAGGAAGTGTTCAATGTCTATAAGAATTTAAAGCTAGAAAATGGCTGAAATCCTCACAAACAAAGATCTTGTCAAGATGCCCTACTTCCAGCCATGACAGCATTTAACTACTTCATTCTTTACACTGTCATAAAATCAATGCTCATATTGCTCTCTGGGGAAAAACAGCAAAGGTAAAGGACACAATCAGTGTGTTTTATTAGTAGTGAACTATGTATTATTGCTGCCATGACTGTTTCCAACAAAATACATTGATTTTACCGACTGTAACCCTCGCTGTGCTGTGATGTCTCTCAGGTAAGTTAGGTTCATATTTTCTGTATCGCATATTAACATCTGTGATAGATGTTTGTGTCTGTATGTGATATTAAATACGAGGATCAGCAACTAAAATCTCTGTGTGACACTGTAATTTCCCCTGACTGCAAAAACACACCGTGGCTTATCTTGTTTATATGAAGGCCAAGACTTCATACTGTATATGGTACCATGGTTTAGTATGAGGAAAAGATGATTTCAGATGACATATCACTGTTCATGGTTTCATGTTTTATGACAGATAAATATCCTGTTGGGAAATTATATGTCAGCAGTGTTGAAATAACCACTGGGGTACAATTGATGTACTGATTGACTGGCCACTATCTGTAAAGATGCAATGGTTATAATCCATGTATGTATACTCACTTTATATTAGAGAGTATGTCAAATTATGTATAATTGGATAACCAGTATCAAGATTTACCATTTAAGAAGTGGTGCACTTTAAAAAACTAGTGAAGTTTTAGTATGTGGAGAAACTGGACACTCACACTTATATCAAATGCCACAGTGACTGTGCCAACTCATTTAGACTTAAAACCATTATGTGATAAACTACACTCATAAAATTATCACAACTCAGTTTCATACAGTACGGTGACCAGCACAATGGTCTTTTCTGGAGTGAGTGGATGAATTTGGATGATTTTTTTTCAGCCAGAACTACAGACATGTAATTGCTGCAAGCTCTTAGTTAATAAAAAAATAACTCCACAGTGTCCATCTGCAGCCTTGAAGCCTGGCCTGTCTTTAAACCCCCACAGTAAAACATGGACTGTGAGTAAAACCTGGCAAGTGCGCAAACAGACTCAAGAGGGCAGCACAGAGGAGACGACCATGGATGAAATTCAACATTTTGTTTCCAAAACACTGTTGCAATATAATTTGTATGCAGAGTGTCTGCCAGCTCAATCTGGTCTGTTTGCAAAGGGTCTTATTTTAGCGTTGGACTAGACGCAATGGTTGGTGATATTTGCTAAAAAATGAAAAGGGACTGGTCCTCAAAAATATTTTCATCCATTCATTTTCTATACCTGCTTATTCCTTTTCCCAAGGATGTGGAGACCAAAGCAAAGCATGCATTGGGTGAAATAAAGTAATAATCAAACTAGAACTAATAGCTAAAGCACTTAAATCCCCATCAAACCATTAATGAAAGACAAAAATTCTTCTGCTCCTATAATACAGTAATTAATACATTACAATATTTCACCGTTTCATTCAGTGTGCAGGATAAAGGCTAAAGATATGGAAGGGTTAACCACCACACAAGTAAGCCTTGATATTTTGGTGCACTAGAACATTAAGGACCCAAAAAGATGCACATGCACTGCAAATAAATTTGAAATTAAACATTAAATTTGAATCAGAATACACAGTGTGTCCCTTAAAAAGGCCTGCAGTTCAAGAGACATACAGGACCTTAAAGGTTCGGAAATGAAATGTATCTGTTCTATCTCTTACTTACTTGTTCCTGAATTTGCATGACATGCACATGTTAAATATGCTCTATTTTGTGATTTTTGTTATCGCTGATTTTCTAAAGTACAGCTGTGATATACAGTACATGTTATGTGTGGTGGATTACTGAATCAGACAGAGAGCAGGGGGATTTTAAATATCCTGGTGAGAAGAGTGAAGCTATTATCATACAGCCCTCAGGCTCACTTTCAGGATCCGTTTTGATCTTCAACAAACAAGTCTGAGCTCTTTATATATATCAGCTTGTCAGCCAAGGATCTATTCAGACTGCAGCGGTTACTGTTTGACTTTGCCAATTGATTCATCAACTTATTTTCTGATTAGTTTCCTGACAGCTTCCCAGATTCTCTGACTGATAGCTCTACCTCCTGCCTCGAGGTCAAACTCTGTGATGTGTCTGCTCAGACAAGAGGGCTGTTTTAGGAGGCGTTCTGGTGCTAAAGGTAACCTTCACACACTCTGGTGGTCAGTTAGTATTTTCTTATGCTACATATTGAAGTTGCTGTAAATTGGACACAGACTTTGTGACTTATAATGCTACTTGATTTACCAAATGGAATCATTTTCATGATTCATTTCCTTTTCCACATCCCCGCTGTGACTGTGGTAGATCTGTCATTATGCAAGCTGGAGCTCCAAAGGAGGATGTTTCCCTCTGCTGGACAAAAGCTGAATGACACACAATGAATGGCTAATGCTTGCACTGACTGAAGCATTGAGGCTATGACAAAACAATATATTGATATGTACTATATATACATATATATGTATATATATATACATATATGATTTTTACACCCAGTTCTTCTTGTAATGAAATTGCAAAATATAAACAGATGAAATCATCCTTCTTACATCCCTGTTGTTGTTGCTAAATCCTTCCACATAACTCCATAAAGTTCTGACTATTCCCATTAATATTTATATGTACTACTTAGATGACACAGTTCATGTTAACAAAGCATGCTGACTGCTTCAGTCATAACTATTACAACAATGCTATTCCTGAACATCTAAAGGATGACCCATTTTTCTGGAAGAGGACTGTTCTCTCCCATCTTGCACTGAATTAATAACAGCTGACAGGTTTCAATGCCCAGTGTCTGGATGTTGGTGTTATTTCATCTGTCTGAATAATTAGGCCAGAAATTAGACAACTGAATTTAGTGTCTTTTCCACAAATTGTAAGACCTGTGTTATTCAGCCAATGACAATCATGTGCTTACAATACAGGACTGTACAGGAATCAACTAGTTTCAGTAGCCTTTCAGAAATTAGTTTGAGAATTTTGAAAGAGGACAGAATAAGGGATCAGTGATTACTGAAGGTGACAGAAATATTATCTTATTCTAGATAATTCGTGGAACTATTTATATACAATTTAAAAAGTTGGAAATGATCGTACCATAAGGACAGGTTTGTTTTGTTTTAAGAGGATAAGACTTTTAGGGCTGGTAAGATGAAAAAAATACTCTTAATGTTAATCTATAAAGTAAAGTAAAAGTAAGTACGTAAAGGTATCTCAAAATTGGACATAACTACAGTATTTGAGTAAATGTACTTAGTTACTTTCCACCAACATGATCATCTGTGGTGCTGTGGAAGCAGTAGAGGTGATCTGCATCTGAATCTGCCTACTAAGTCCGTATTTCCATATGAAACCAAATGTATTTAAATAGTGTGTCTGTTCAATAACAATGGCGTGCAAGTTCTACAAGTTTGTGCTGCTGTTACAGCACCTCCTGGAGGCCAAAGGATAGCTCTTGAATTAAAAAGGAGCTGGAGATAAAGAGCAGGAGGTAACAGTTGATTAATTCAGTGTAGTTATACTGAAGGGCAGTTGCTATAGGCGTTTATCTCACTATAGCAAAATTATATTGAAAAAACAACACAGTATAAAAAAAGAATGGCTACAGGGTAAAATGAGTCTTTTCTAAGGTCAATAAGAAAGCACTGAAGAAATTTAAGGATCAAACAGATATCAACCACTTATTCATTAAAGGGATTTTGTGTAAAAAAAAAAAAGATCAGAAAATAACACGCACTGAAACCCCTTCATACAACAGCAGTTCCATTCATTTCACCTGGTCGCTCATATGTACAGTATATATATTTGCATATATCATGTTCAAGGTATTTAGAATTAAATAGAGCACTGATATGGTCTCAGTATCTGAGACTGTCAGACAGTCACTGCCAGGTTACTGAGAGTGGTTATTGTTATGTGAAATCAAACCATCAAATCATTCTATAAATTGTAACAGCGATTAAGCAAGAATCAGTTGCAATTAAATCCTCATTACACTCTGGTGTTGTTTATCATAATAACTCAGTGGTTCAAATCTATTTGATTTCTGATTATATGATGTTGAGTTATTGAGTTATTACTATTACTTTGCTTCGTCTGTGTTGCAAACATTGTGCATTATAAGCAGTTTGTAAGGACCTGTTGCAAAAATCCTTTTCCCAGAATGTCAATTCACAGGAAACTGAAATAAAACAGACAAAATGCGAAGTACGCCTTGAGGATTTGGTACATAAGGAGAACAAACAATAGGCAATAACTGCAGAGTCTACACAATTTCACAAATGATGCAATGAAAGACAATACAATTTTCAAAACTTGTCTGCAGAATGTAAAACAGTATTCATCTTACTTTCCAACAAATATCGAATAGAATTTCAAAGGCGATTTCACAACCAAGTTAAATGCATTTTATGAAAACTCCTTCGCTTATAAATCTATTTGGAGATATATGGTTATTATTTCCTTCCTATGAGGAAAATGGATATGGCACAAATGGATACTGCAACATATGTAACAACACATTTAACAACACACACACACACACAAACACACACACACACATATATATAGGCCTACTGTATATGTAGCCTACATGTTCAGAACAGCAACATCAAGGGATAACAAACAGTGAATGAAATATAAGATAATAAACAAATGTCTACACAGTATTATTGGTGGCACCACTTGGGCCCTATATTTTCAAGTAGCCTATATTGGGTTTGCTTTTTGAGAATGTTGAAAAGGGGCTAAAATGAACCACGAATGTTAAGTTTTGCAAAGAAAATTCTCAGGTACTGCTTAGATGAGTTCATGTTATGAAGACCAACAGGATATGATCACGAGATAAAGTAAACCCAAGCAGGGTGTGGTCAGTAATAAAAGCAGACGTATCAGGCCAAAACTGTGTTAATTAATTGCTTACCCATGATTTCCAAAAGTCTCATCCGTGACGTAAATGCAGTTCAAGCAGGCGTGAGTAATCGATCCCAGATCTCAGGCAGGGAAGAGCAATGTTTTCATGCCTGCTGACGACCTGCGGTAGTCACTCTGCCATGGCGCCCGTAATGTCGATGATTGAGGAGGGGACATCATAGCATCGCATTTTCATTCGCTTTAGTGAAAAGTGTTCCTTGCATTTTGAAACTCTGGTTTGGATTTAATAAAATTTATCTCTGAACCGGCCATGACCGTGGAGCAGAATGTCCTCCAGCAGCATTCTCAGAAGGTAAGCTTACAGAAGCTAACTTGGTGGCTGGCTAACTTTAGCCGAACTGTATAGGTGCATAGTTTTAGGGCTCAAAGTATTTGCAACGTCGGCTGACCAGCCTCATGGTTAGTTGGGTTATCCTCGAATTGATGTTTTATTATGGTTACAGGACATGCGTTTTTAATGTTAAGGAACCAATTGTAAGAACCAAAAAAATTGTTTAAGCTAGGCCTTACGTTATCCTAGCTCAAAGCGTTATCCAATGTTTTGCTAGCTGTTAGCCAATGTTAGCTAACGGCACCACGTAAAGTTAGGTTAAACCATAGCGTTGTTCGCTCAAGTTGTGTAACATTAATGATAGTTGCTAATACATACGCATCCATGTGGGTAAAACGTTATCTCGCTTGGTAGCTTTAGCATACTGGGCGAACTGTGTCGTCAACTGAAATAAACAAGGCCAAGTGACAGATTTAACGCAAGTGTCGTCAACTTCGTACTAGACTAAGTAAATCTTTTTCTCCGGGGCGCTATACTGAAGATGTAGGCTACAACCAACAACAATGTTTAGCTTGAAGGCGTGGATATCCGTGTTTGTGTGTTCAAATGTTTCCTAGGTTACTCATCACATTGATATCTTTGTTTACAAAGTGTGGCCAGCGGCGGAGGTAGAAACATAGCCGAGCGTTGACGTTTGGCGGAGATTGAGTAGCCTGATAGTGAGCCAAGCGTGTAATGGTTCACAACCGAGAAGGCAGGTTGTTAGGTTACATTTGATCATAACTCTCAGTTACGAAAGTGCATTAAGGGTCATTCCCGTTGCTTAGGATCATGGTTATGAGATTTACTCTGTGACCACCATCCAGAGCATTGCACAGCTCTGGTTAGTTATGTAACCACTTGACTGGTGTTGCTAAAACGTAGGTAAGATATTTGCTCTGCCAGTCCTAATTAAGATAATAAAGAAATGAAATTTTTTTCGTAAGAGTTATGTGGTCATGTTATGCTGGACTACCTTGGTTCTGCAGCATAGTCTTTTTGTGTTCAACCAAATCTGACTTAGCTTACTTACCTAAAAAAAAGCTAGCAGTGAGGTGAATATCTGATGGGCTGGTGGCAGTTAAAAGTCTGGTGCACAGGCAAAAATAAATTCTTCGCCTTCCATCGATGACTCAAGCTTTAAAGCAGCAGTGTAACACAAACCCTATTATGCAGTGTGACCTTTTCCAGGGTCGAAATGAAACCACAATTAACAGTACTGACAGTAAAGATAGGCTAAAAGTGGTCTATTACATTATTGAGCAATTTTGCTTCATAGGTGACTTAACAGTTGCAACTAAATGTTAAAAAGTTTTTTTTTTTTTTTTAAAGTGTCACCATGCACAGCTGTTCAGGTTTAATTTGTCTTGACAATAAATGTGAGTGTTGATTTAGTTATAGTCATTGCAGTTCTGTTCCATCATTAGAGTGCCTCATGAGTGTAGGGTGTGGTGCAGGTTTTCATGTAATGACCTGTGCGATGAGGTCATATTGAAGGACTTCTAATCCTTCCAGAGCAATTTGTTTTTGTTTGCAACCCCTTCACATGCACATTCAAAACAGCCGTGAGAACCTGAGAGTAGATTCACTGGGAATGCCCCCGTCTATGACCTGCTGTACAGCCTCAAAGTTGCTCCCTGTGCCATGCAGAGAATTCTGTGGTGTAGTTCACAAGCTGCCACTTAATGGCCGATGACCAGTGTGACAAACAGCCATGCCAGACATGTCACATGGAGATGAGAAGTGTGTGTGTGTGTGTGTGTGTGTGTGTGTGTGTGTGTGTGTGTGTGTGTGTGTGTGTGTATGTGTGTGAGTGTGTGAGTGAGTGTGTGAGTGAGTGGTTGACTTGGCCCTGACCTCACAGGTGTAACTCCCTTCACACTTCACTGACACTGCCATCCTCCATGTCAACAAAACTGCATCCATCAGTCTCTTCCTCTGACCAAAAGCCACTGTCATTTTTATGTTTACTTGTCTTCAGTGGTTGTAACATGGCGAGTGCATGATATAATGCTTTTATTGCCTTAGTAACAGAGTTCTCCACACTGCAAGCACTAGCAGCCATCAGCCATAACTATATCTGCTGTAATTAGAGCCTTTGGGAAATGCTTATTTGCTTCAGACATAATGTGCTGTTATAAATATTGTTCATAAATGTTTGAAGAACTGAAAAAAAGTGTAAATGAGGCCCTATAGTAACATATTCTGATAGTTTCTCTCCAAAACTTGTTTCTTTTAAATTAGCCCTCAGTGTCAGGCATCCATACTAATACTTTGTATTCAATACAGTGACATGTCAGAGTAGTACTTCTTCTATAAGGTTTGTAAAGAACGGTGTTATATTCTTTATTTATCTATTGTTGTGACCTAACATGCTACATGTGTATTAAGATCACTGCTGAGTTGTGTAAATTGGTTTATATGCTGTTACTTTAAGAAAGGCGTAAACCTTCTTTTCATTCTCCACTGACTTTGTGAAAACATTTCCCCTCTAGGGTTATAGAAAGCACTTTTGCTTTCGAAGGCTCACAGAGAATCTTGTTGCTGATTGTAGGATTGGAGAACAGGTACACAACAGTAACCCCCGGGCTGGAAGAATTGAGTGCCTCACATCAGGATAGTACAGCAGAAGTCATGCTGTGCTGATGTCTTTGACTGATCTGACAGTGCTCAGTTGTAAATGCATGTTTTTCAGATACTTAGATTGTTGTGATGGTAATATTGTTGTGATGATGAGAAATCTTTTTAAATAAGTTCAATTGGTTTTTGTTTTTTTTTTATTTCACATTTCATTTTGGGAGTAGTCCTTCTGAGCTAGTGCTACCATCTTCAAATAATTATTGGAAAATCATTTGTAATCTGCCCAGTCTGTGACTAATGAATTCTTAATGTAGTAATCTATATGCTTGATATTGTGGCACTTTACATTAAATTATACTCACATTAAAATTGAACAAGGCACATAACAATCTAAGAATATTTGCAGGGCACAACGTTCTGGATGAATGACAGCTGTGTATAGTTTGAATTTATTTAACACTGTCAGTTGTGCAGAATATGTTGTTCTGGGTGTGTCAGACACAAACCTTTGTGTTCAACACTTTATCCATTAGAAATTAACAAGTTAGATTTTTACCTTAAATGAAATTCCGTTTACTTTCAATCAGCTCGTATTGTGCAGTCATCACTTGGTTGTAGACCTCCAAAGTATGCTGTTTGTTGTGACTACTGTTTTTACATCAAAACTGTTTTGGTATCATGTTATGTGCACCAGCCGTAGCTGCTCACTTTCTGTGCTCGGTCAGCCAGCTGGCATTTTAGTGGTTGAATAAAGGGTGTAATTTCCAAATCACTACACTGTTATTTTGCAACTCTGAGAGCAAGTGATGTGCTGGACCCCTGCAGAATGTGGTTGGAGCTAATGGAGGGGATTCATTCAGAGTTTTCTATAAGCGCAGGCTGTTGGTCGGACTGCTGGACATTAAGACATTTCTAGCCAACTACTTTCTTACTGTTTCAAGTAACATCACCGTCACTTTTACTAATCTTATAACCATATAAGTATAACCTTTAACTGGATGAAGGATTTTTAGTCATTGGACACCTGGATCTTAAGTTATCAGAGAAACAAGCTGAGCAAACCGCCCCTCTCGTAGCCCTTCCTGACGTCCTGTGTCTGCCCAAGAGTGTCAGAGAAACGCTCATTTTTAATACGAAAATGTTTTATTCACTTCAGAGTTGTTATTGGTTTTAATTAGACAAGGCTGAACACTGAAGGAATCCTACTAAAAATAAATTGGCATTAAGATGTTTAACAATGAAGACAACAACTCTCATAATCATAGAAAACCATGGTGTTCATTATACAGCACTGTAATCAAAATCTGATGTATGTGGACATGTGTTGTCAGACCTCAGAGTTCACACTTGGCCCTATTAGTTCCTTTTCCCTGATCTGATTTTCTTTGAGTACTTCTGGTGGATTGTGATGTTTGATGTTTTGTTAAGGTGCAGTTCACTTTTATCATTTCACATTAATAGTGAAAAAGTATACACTGCACAAGTGAAGAGCACAAAATGTGTGTTGGATGAAGGCCTGTGTTATTTGTTTGGTGGTAGTGCTGCTTTATGACATGACATGCTCCAAGGCTTAAGTGGTTTTCACTTCCTTTTGTGTAGTAGCAGAAGCACTCCAGTGTTCAGAACAGTCTGTGACGTAGACTGTGTAAAGCATTGCCATATATGTGTGTTGTGCAATCAGTCCATGGTGTATGAAATGAACCTACACTAATGAGTCCTCATCTAATGGAAACCCATGTGATGTGACACTCTGTTGCCTGCTGCACCTGCGAAAGCTGCAGTACACTCTGTGTTCCTCTCACTTGAGACTTAAGACTTCTGCCTTGGATGCTGACACTAAGTGCACTCCCCCTGTATTTATAGTGCATTTATTCTAGCTGTGCATTGTAGGTTAAGAGTGTGTGGTTAAAGCCATGCAGTCCAGCTGGGTTTGACATCGTTAGGTCATCACACGTCAGTGAACTCATTAATAGGGATGGGATTTGACAGGGAGCTTTTGATTAGATACTGTATCACTTCCTCAACCACAAGTTACATATGTATGGCAATTTCCAACATTGTGTCTTAACATTAGGATCATTTTGTGATTATCTGTTACTTTTAATGCAGGTGCTACTGATTGTTGATACTGACCAGAGTCTGTTTGGAGGGTAAAGCAGCAAGTTGCCATATTTTTTCTGTCTGAGCTTTTACCTCTGGATGGTGTTGAGCCAGATGCAATCTAATATTGGTTCTGCAGAATGTGACTTTGCCATGACATGCCATGAATCGTTGCTTTAAAATGACTAGAAAAAAGATTAATCATTTATCTTAATAGTTCCAGATACATTTTCTATCAATCAGTTCATTGATTAATCATTGCAGCCCCAATTGCCATGACATTGGTTCCATATGTAAAGCTGTTTAGAGCACCTAAACTTCCATATATTGTATAACTGCACTGAGAGTAATTATGATCAGAGCCTGTGGTGCAGCATGTTACCCTGCAGATTCTCATCTGTTTTTATTCAAAATAATTATAAAAAAATCATAGATTAAAAAAAGGATTAATTATAATAGAGAAAATATTTAGCCTTCCCCTGTTGACTTAGATAGAAATAGGGACCTTACAGCGCCTTTCGTAAAATTATCTGGCTGTCACTATAGATGAGTAAGAGCCTTATAAGTACAGTTATTATTGATGTAGTTGAAATATTGGCATTTTTCAGCTTTAAAATTAAACTTACACCGACCCTGTTCTAAACTACTTACTCCTTCTCTTGCATCCTGCTCTGCTCCTAACAGCTTGTATTCTTCTCTCTTCCTTTGCCTTCAATAGCATCAACAGACGCTACTAAACCAGTTGAGGGAGATCACGGGCACCACAGACGTTCAGCTGCTTCAGCAGGCTCTGCAGGTATCACGTTCAGCTGCTTCAGCAGGCTCTGCAGGTACATTGTGAGCTGACACCCATATACTGTGTGCACTTGAACCCAGAGTTCAAGTTCTAGTTGAGCGTTGGTGTTAATTTTCCTGTGTTCATACCCAACTAACATCAGCCTGAACAAATACATTGTTGCTGCAGGTGAGCAATGGAGACCTGGCCGAGGCTGTAGCTTTTCTGACGGAGAAGAATGCTAAGGTTCCTCAGCAAGATGAGACAACCTACTACCAGACATCTCAGGTGGCCAGCGACAGATATATCAGCGTGGGCAGCCAGGCAGACACAAGTGAGCAGCTCACTTAAAATTTTGGCACAGAAGTACGAGAGACCTCACAGGGATGATTAAAAGAAAAAAGAAACGCATAAGCTTAGTTTAAACTTTCATAACACAGGATCTCAATCTGTATAAATGTCTGTAATTAAATTTGAATGCACATTAAAAAACAATTCAACAACCATGTTACCCATGTCAATGTAATGTATTGTATAAATATTACAGCACAAAACATCATACACATGCAACAGTAAGTCTTCAAAGATAATAAAACAGAGTGTTTGGAATACTTCCTTCAACGTTCTAAAAGTGTGTGTATGTGTGTGTGTGTGCGCACTTTCTTGATGCAGATGTCATTGACCTGACTGGGGACGATAAAGATGACCTGCAGAGGGCTATCGCCCTCAGCCTGGAGGAGTCCAGTCGGGCATTTAGGGAGACGGGCATCACTGATGAGGAGCAGGCCATCAGCAGGTGGGCTCAACAGCATCTCTGACCAAAAGCAAATGTACCAAGAGGTTCTGGACTAAACATCTGACCAAACAATTAAAAAACCAGCAACAAGCCTTGGATGGGGGGCTCACCGGTGGTTCAGCTGGTAGAGCGCTTACCATTATGGTTCACTTTGCTGTGTGTCAACCCCCTCTCTCCTTGACTTTCCTGTGTCTCTCTCACTACCGCTCTCACAACAAAGGCAAAAATACCAAAAAAAAAAAAAACTTTGGAGAAAGAAAAGAGCCTTGGATGAACATCCAAACTTACCGCCTACATTGTCTTCATCCTTTCCCACAGTGTGATGAAAATATCTTTTGCACACACTTGTGTTGTGCATTGCTGAACTGATGTTCTGTAGTGAAAACAAAAGCCTTATTGTAACAGCAAGGTCAAATTAAATAATAGCCACATAATTGTCATATCCAACACCAAATCATTTGTGTCCAACAGTAAAGTTAACCGTGTTAAACACCCTGTCTAACAGTCCCTGAAATAAAGCCGTTTTGAAATAGGGTGAAAGGGGTGTGATGTTATCTTAACAATAGCACATTTCAGAGGAGTACACATGGATATCAAGTACATTATAACCTGCCTGAAGCATGATATTAAGGAGGCTCAGTTTGGCAGTTAAATTAAACCTTATTCAGACTGTACTCATGTGGACTGTTGAAATAAGCCCCTCCAATGGCTAACGAACCACATTTATACAGAAACGTGGCGCTTAGGAGAAATGCTTTTGAACACAATGTATTTCAACACTCGCGTGGGGAGCGCTGTTACACAGCTTTGTTTGTAGACACAAGATGAAGCATGAGATGAAAGAGGGTTAAAAAATAGTGCTCAACTTTTTAGGAAATAGTGCAGTTAAACTGCAGTGGATGAACCAGCAAGTGACAAGGGATTTAGGAAAACCAATCTTCACCTCCTACTGTGAAATAAATATAACAAACACTTCAGTGTTTCAATTCAGTTCTACATAAAGCACGTAATCCTGAGGCAATGTAAGAAAAAATGTGTTAGTTGCACTTTAATTGAATTTGTTTATATTTTGCCGCCTTCTGTCTTTCTAGAGTTTTGGAGGCCAGTATAGCGGAGAACAAGGCAAGTCTGAAGCGTACCCACACAGAAGTATGGAGTGATTCACCCAACCCGCATGACAGGAAGAGGATAGATAACTGCCCTGTGGGGCTGAAAAATGTTGGCAATACCTGCTGGTTCAGTGCTGTTATACAGGTGGGCGCACACATATACACACACACACACACAAACACACACACTCACTGGCAAACCAAGACCAAATGAAAGGCACAGTCTGAAATGTTTTCTGATTATGCTCTAAATCCCCTTTGTTGTCTCAAAGTGCTTTGCTCTTACACCTACTTTCTGCAGTGATGGGAAACTTATGATGGCACTGGAGACTTGACTTTTGCATTAATTAGTACATTCCTAGTTGGTTTGCATGTAATTGTTATGATGCAGAAATCAGTGCTTTAATCTGCTGCAGTCATCCTAAGTAGTAGTGAGTTAGAGTTATCTCAATGTTTATATGCTGGAAAATAATGGAAATGCTGTCATAAAGACTTAGTTTCTTGTCCACTGGTGAAGTCAGTGGTAGAATGTGACCTGAGCTAAATTATGCCCGATGAACACTGGATACACCATCACATGGTGCCTGGCTCCTGTGTGTAATGTAACCCCCAACCTTGAGAAGAAGGCACTGCTTGAACCTGACCCTGCTGCACTTACAAGAACAGGAGTAAACAACTTTTCTCTTTTCCTAATAACATAGCTAATATAATCTTGACAGTTTTTGTATCCTCCTTGACATACAAACAGAAATTAAACATCATGACCCTGAGATGAAAGCAGAGAAAGATGTGGCTCTTGTTATTGCTGTTAATAGTTGAACATTTTGTGCAGTGCAGTTTTTATGTGTAACAAAATCACACCATACTGAATTTGCAATTAAATGTGATTTTGCTTGTTATGTAAAAAACATTCTATAAAGCACGACAGAGTCTTAGCTCATTTCCTTACTTCCCTAACCTGACACGCCAGATGGTTTGTTACACAGAACCATCTGGGAAGAAACTGTTAGGAAAAGGGCAGGTGCTTTGAAAAATACTTGGCATGTGATTGGATGAACTATCTGTATATCATATGATGTGGTAGGAGAGCGTCGAAGAAGAAACACACCATAACAACAAACCACAGTCTGCGGAGCTTTAAAAGCTAGTTAGCATGTTAGATGATTCTTGCTGTCTTTGTGCATAAAAAACAGTCTTAGAAATACAAAAACAGTCACCTCTCTGTGGCTGCCAGAAATTCCTTCCTCACAGGACACTCATTGGTCTAAACCACTGTGGTTCAGCCACAAGCAAATAGCTGGGTGCCTGGCAAGATGGATTCTTGCTTGTGAGAAATCTATCTTCCCCGCAAAGTTATTCCTTTCCCACTGCACCTTAGGTTGTGTTCAGTACTTTCATCACATGATGCAACAAGAACTGTAACCATATTCTTCCAAGTAATAAGTAAAGAGGTCAGGTTTACATCAGATTGTTGTATAATCTGGCAAGAAGGGAAGTCTTAATGTAATTACAATAAGCTTTTGATAAGAAACACGGTTTAATTAGGAAAAGTTAGAAAACAGGACGAGTGACTCAGAAGCACTATCTTGCACATGCAGTATGTTTATGAAGTAGTGGGAATAATTACAATGGCAGTTATTGCAACTGCAATGTAGAGACTGAGCAAGGTCAGCTTACATTGAGACACTAAATTTTATAGTGAAATTTTTCTCATGGTTGTTCTCTGACATAAAACCGGTGTATGGAGGCCAAAGCTGTCTTATCATTGGCTGTTACTAATGTGTCTTTATCCCTCTTCAACCTCAAGTCTCTGTTCAACCTGCTGGAGTTCCAGAGGCTGGTACTCAACTACTCTCCTCCAGCCAGAGTCCATGACCTGCCTCGCAACCAGAAGGTGAGACCCCCGACCTGTCCTCACAGGTTCTCAGCAGAGGACAATGATCAAGCAGTAACAAAGTCAAGCGTGTGATGACTTTTAATCCTTTTTAGTTGAGTCACCTGTGTGGGCGACCTCACAGTCTTTATATCATAGCTGCCCTATCGTAGCCTATCAAAGCCAGCAGTGCTTTAGCTCTGAGGGTTTGACCCTCTGAGAGCTGGGAGCCACCATTCAGCAGCTGTGTGATCTTGCCCTAAGGTCACAGCAGCTTAGTGTTGTGTCCCTGATAGTTCATTTAACTCACTGCTTCTAAGCTACAAGAAGTGTCAGCTGGTGTGAAATGTTTGATGAAGCCTTCGTATTTGTCCACTAAGACAGAAATGAAGAAGCAAACAGCGCTTGATTTGATTGAGCCTGGAGTTTTTTCAAATTTGAGATGCTCAACTTTTGTCAGTCACCACTACATTGGCAGAATAGTTCTCAGCATGTTTTTGTCGGTCCATATTTTCCCTACAGGGTGCTCACCAAAGGGTTAGCAGCCTGCCACTAATCTGGTCTAAGCCTCTGATGTGGTAGTGTGGTTTGGGGCAGTCATCTCTTCATCTAAGTTCCCTCTGTTCTAATCACTGACCTTTTAATTTAGCAGTACAAGACTGCTAGAGCTTAGTTTCTAATCTTTACATTAACATGCTTGAATCACTAGTGTTGTTATTATGCACTGCTAAGTCATGTCAGCTCTGCATCTCACTGTTATAATGTCACTATGGTGACACTGTGCAACCTCAAATCACTTATGCAGCACATTTAAATATGGGAAGTGTGGGAAAAAACAATCCAACATACTCTCCACTTAATACAGCAACCAGTGGGGTATTTACACATAAAACATTGATAACTGTTGAATAAACTTTGTTCATTGTCATGTGGTTTAAAAGCAAATTGCTAAACTGGTAATCACCGGTGGAGTTACTGGTGTTGCATTTAGGTGATATCATATTTGATCCACAGTCAACACGGGTCTATCAGGGGGAGCTGGTTCTATAGCTACCAAACCATCCCTCCCTAGTATGATATATTATGAAAATGTTTTTTTTTAAATGCTCAAATTGCTCAAACCATTCGTGCCATGAACTAAGTCTTATACACACAGCCAGTGACTTACTGGCAGACACTTTCCAGCAAGTCTTTAACATTACTATATAATTATCTTTACAAATGGAGCATTACCTCCAACAATTATCACACGGCAGATAATGTTTTACTGTTCTAAATGTGCATCAGTGCATCTGAAAAGCTTAACAAACTTTCTGTCTAAGACCTTTACTAAAACACAGGATGGGAAAATATCAGATATGGTTTTCAATGAAGCATCTGCACATACCCGCTGTCTCCTTCTGAGGTGAGAAACACTCATTTGACAAAGTTTGTTTAGCTAAATTGTCGATTGTGTTGCTGTGATCAGGAGCACAGGAACCTGCCCTTCATGCAGGAGCTAAGGAACCTTTTCTCCCTCATGGTGGGGTCCAAGAGGAAATATGTGGATCCGTCACGAGCTGTGGAAATCCTCAAAGACGCCTTCAAGTCCAGTGAGTCGCAGCAGGTAAGCCTCTTTCTGCCATACTCTGTTTTTATTTGTTTTTCCAATCCATATGTAGTTGTTGCATTTATCAGTTAAATAACTGTAATGATTTCTTATTGCTTTGTCTGTCTTTTATGTTTTGTAAGGTAATTTCAAAACAGTTGTTTTGAAATGTTGTATATACATTTTTAGATTTATTATCATGTTTGCGGAGATTCATAGGTTATATACTGATTACCTGTACTATAAACTGTACAATAGTGCTAGAAAATAGGCCTTTTTTGCTGTTTGCACATACCAGAAATATTTGATGTTCCCAGGCTTGACTGTTCAATTTCATTGTCATTCTCCTGACTCAGCTCTACTGAATCCCAGACACTTAACCCCTCTTATCTAGAATTATTAATCCTCCAACCAGCATCATCCCCTCTGAACTCTGGAAAAAAATCATATTGACCGGGAATTTGCTTTTTTGTGCATATATCCTTTAATGTGACACACACATGTCAAATGTACAAAGCTGTTCTGTTCTTCTCCTTACATAAGCATTTGCACTAAGCCAGTGTCTGTGCAGAGGTTAACTGAGGCCACTCTTCTGGCCTCTGTGCTCATCAGTCATGTCATTCCTCTGAGTGTTAGTCAGGTTGGAAAAGGCATTGACCTGAATTACCGGGTGGCATTGATGTCTGTGTGAGAGTGGCCTTGGGGCATTCAGGTTTGAAGTTCAGCAATCTGTGAACTCCTCCACTAAGAGCAGTCATCTCATATCCAAAGCTCAGGGAATATCAGCAGTTGATAGACATGGCATTGATTTGACTGATTGGACTTTCTTGCTTGTAGGTGCAGTTAAATCCTGCAGTTTGACTCTGTGACCTCCATGTCCCAATGGCGATCCTGTAATTGGTCATGTTGCATGTTTGTCTTTGCTTTGCTCAACAGCAGGATGTGAGCGAGTTCACCCACAAGCTGCTGGACTGGCTGGAGGATGCCTTCCAGATGAAGGCTGAAGAAGACAGGTAACCACAGCTCACAGCTCCTCAGAGGTCACTGTGGAAAGAATCAGAGATGTCTCATGTAAAAAAAAAAACATAAAACAAAAAACTGTTGCCTGTGATTTTGAACACCACGTTTCTTTGTTTTCAGGGAGGGCGAGAAGCCAAAGAACCCTATGGTGGAGCTTTTCTATGGTCGCTTCCTTGCTGTGGGTGTCCTGGAAGGTGAGAAGCGGAGTTAAATTAAAACCAATCAAGAGGAAAAGTGAGGGGTAGCTAGAGAATCACAGAGGGATTAAACATTAGGACGGTCTGATTACAGCAGCCAGAAAGCAAGCAAGTTCTTGCCCCCAGTAATGAAAGGTGACCTTGTCTTAATGAGATGTGGTCCATGTAAAAGAGGAGAGCAGTTGCATTGATCGTGGAAGACCTTGACGGCTGATTGACATTGCGCTTATTATGCATGACAATACTGGCCCAGAGCCACCAAAAGCCGAGCCAGTGGACTCTGCTGCTCATAAAATGACCTTAATGCCTCATCTGCATGTCCGCTAGCAACTCCTCTCCTCCTGTTTTGTGTGTGTGTGTGTGTGTGTGTGTGTGTGTGTGGCGGCGGGGGGGGTGTCTTCTCATCAGTAGTTGGTGCAGGGTGCTCTGTGCAGCCATTTAAGTAGTTGTGATTGCGTGACTGCTGAACAAGTCAAAATCACCTTGGATGTAAATGAGTGTGAAGTGGCTCCTTTTATTGCCTTTTTTTCTTCTTTTTTTCAACCTCTTCGCCTTTTCCAACTCTTGTGTCATAGTCACACCTGACACACCTTTGACCGAGGTATACGAGATGATGCACAGTGGGATCCAAAAGTCTTAAGACCACCATCTTTCCCTCTCACATGATGATAACACAGCTTTAAATAGCTGATTGCAATTAGTGCACACTCGTCTTGTTCTCAAATGCTATCTCAGTTAGCTCAGCAATTATGACTATTAGTGCTCATCTGTTCATCTCTGCTTGTAATTCAACAGGTAAAAAATTTGAGAACACAGAGATGTTTGGGCAGTACCCCCTGCAGGTGAACGGCTTCAAGGATCTCCATGAGTGTCTGGAGGCTGCAATGATTGAGGGCGAGATCGAGTCCCTGCACTCAGCAGAGAACTCAGCCAGGTCTGGACAAGAGGTCAGTGACAACAGTTGCTTTCATTGAACTGTTAAGAAAATTTGAATGGGCATTTTGACAAGTTATACAAAACGAAACTTTTTTTTTTTCATCCTCACATGAAATATAAGAGGTGAACTAGAAATAACTAATGGCTACATGACCATAATGAATAGTTAAACATCTCATTTCTCAACCAAACAATTTGTGCACCACAAATACATGTGCAGTCTGTCCTCTCTTAACATTCAATTTATGTAATTGCATCATTACAAAATTAAAGTACTTAAATTTGAAACATTTAAGTATGTATGTAAGAATATGAAGCAATTTACATGTATTAATTGGGTTTTTATTGCCAATGTCTTTCCCATGACTTTCTCAGTTGCCTATAACAGCCTCTGGAGTGATTTCTATGTAAAGGACCCAGGCCAAATTTTCCAAGAAAATCCAAAAGATGTGACGTTTATTGTCACTCCCACATACCTCAATGCCTGGCTTCCACTCCCCTACAGCACCAGCAGTGTGCAACACTAGCTAATGTTAGCTTTGAAATGGAGTCTGCTAACGTCAGCAAACGATTTGTTCCCTGCACAACATAGACTGTGTCAGCACGAGCATTAGGATGCTGACTGCAGTTCACTTAACGGCCACTGGTGTCTTTAATAACAAGAGTTTTTGTGAATGTTACATATAGAACCTTTAATTGCTAATAGCAGTTGTTAATCACCACCTATCATTAATACTAAAGAGAAGACAACCAGGTTAAATAATATGGGATTATGTGGTGGATCCTCTCCAAAGGGTTGACCTCCTTGCCCTTATTTTACACCTGTGCTATTCTGGGTTTGACCTCTGGTTCACTGTAGCCTTGCCTGCAGTGTCCCACAGCAGCTGGGAGTAGCTAATTACCAGGCAAGTACACAGATGGGTATGGCACCGAGCCCTCTGGAAAAGCACCAGCCATGAGCACAAGGGAGTGAGGGAGCAGGAGTGATGCTCCATTCACATCATATAGGCATACAGGGTTTCCCCCAGGAAAGAATCAGACAAGCAGTTAAAATCTAATGGTGCAGTCGAAACCAAAATTCACATCCCATTCACGTTTATGTGGATCGGGGCAAGAAACATTTGATTATTTCCAAATTGACCCGTCTTCTTCGCTTAGAGTTCAGTTTGATCGAAGCAGCTAGTTTGAGAGGGGTGGGACTGACCTCTCATTCAGGAAATATTGTTTGCTGGTGTTTTATAACTGCACAGCCAAAGAATAAAACACATGTTATCTGACAACTTTGTGGACTGCTGTCATTAGCCTGCTAGCCATGCTAGCTCTTACCGGTTACATTTACAATTCTGCCCATGCCATTTCCTGTCCCTCCTGCTGTTAGTCACACCACATGAGTAAATTTCGCCAGGTGGAATATGGTCTGAATGCGCCATGAATCAGTTGCCAAAATCTTCTCAAAAATGGATCTTGCAAACCAAATTTTGTTATATGACAATTTGTGACAGTTAAATAAGAAAAAATAAGAAACTCCACAAGGAAAGGCAAAATATCTTTACCAAACTTTATATTCTAACACGACAAGAGAATTAATCTCAAGATCCTATTTTCTTTCAGCACTGGTTCACAGAACTCCCTCCAGTGTTGACCTTTGAACTGTCAAGATTTGAATTCAACCAAGCACTAGGACGTCCTGAGAAGATCCACAACAAGCTTGAGTTCCCCTCTATGCTCTACATGGACAGGTGATAGAAATATTAACAACTGGTTTTTATTATAGAATCTATTTGTCCCTGCTGGAAATGACAGTTAATCCCGAGACTTTTAAGACTGAAGCCTCTGCTGTAATCTTTGTAATCGTTAGGTATATGGACAGGAACAGAGAAATAACAAGGATCAAGAGGGAGGAGATCAGGAGGCTGAAAGAGCATCTGACACTGCTCCAGCAGCGCCTGGAGAGGTGATACCTTTTTATTTAGCTACAGTCAACAACAGCCTTCTAATTGTGCTCTCTATTTGTCTCACATTATACCCTTCTCTCTTATTTCTTTCCCCCTCGGCTTACCTCCATCTCTGCTCCCTCTCAGGTATCTGAGTTATGGCTCAGGCCCCAAGAGGTTTCCTCTGGCAGATGTCCTCCAGTATGCCATGGAATTTGCCTCCAGTAAGCCAGTGTGCACCTCCCCAGTGGAAGACATTGACTCATCAGCACCCCCCGGTGGCACCACAGGACAACAGCTGCCCCTACCAAGGCAAGTTTCATAAGAAAGCCTGTTGTTTGATTTCTTCATCATTTTTTCTTTTAGTTTCAGTAGCAGGGACAGAGGAACAGGTAAAAACAGGCCCTCAAGCAAGATTATTTTCATATTATTATCCTGAACCTCCTTTATTTTTTCTCTTGCTTGTACCAATATTCCAAGAACTTTAAAAGTCCCAAACCCTCTTAAATCCACAAACTTGTCATAAATTGCTGTTTTAAGTTGATGAATGCCACATGTTCATAAATATGTACGTGATCTAGAGATGTGACCACTAATATAAGTAGACAAGTTTCATTTAGAAAATGTCCCCCAAGAGTGAAAAGAAGAACTTCATAACACAGATCTTCAAGTGCAGTAGAGATAAAAGTCATATAACCTGAAAAACCTAAACCTGAAAAAAATAATACTGCCATCACTGTACAGTAACAGAAATTGAGAGGGAATGGTTTGACATGAAGTTAGCTGCGGCAAATCAAAGTGGCCCGTCATAAAATGGAAGATGAACAAGTCAACATATTTGTTTGAGGAGAAAGTCAGATTATCTGTACATTATTCACACTACAGGCCATTCGTTCATTTTATTGGCACTTTGTTGTTGTAACTCTAGACCTGTATTTCTGTATGTATTTTGTTTTTATTTTCTATACTTTGTGTCTTACCCTGCAGCACAGCCGAGCAGGACTCCTTGCCTCCCCTAGAGAGCTCAGGCCCTGCCTCGGTTCCCGCTACAGCTCCCACTGCAGCCCAACAACAGAGAGTACCCATTCATAAACCCTTTACCCAGTCCCGGCTTCCCCCTGACCTCCCCATGCACCCTGCCCCACGACACATCACTGAAGAAGAGCTGAGGGTGCTCGAGGGCTGCTTGCATCGTTGGAGGAGTGAGGTGGAAAATGACACCCGTGGTAGGTGTTGTGGTTCTGTCAGCATGATTTACTTGTCCTTCACTTTCTGTATTATATTGCCGAAGTAAACATTAGATGGGCGCTTACTAATAGATTGTATACGATGTTCTTCCCATCAGATCTGCAGGGCAGTATAACCAGAATCCACAGAACCATTGAGCTAATGTACTCTGACAAATCTATGATGCAGGTGAGCACCACTTTTATTTGCAATACAAAAAGGCACAATCAAGTACTCCATTTGTGAATCAGCATTTTAAATGTTTTTTATGTTATTCCAGGTGCCATACCGGCTTCATGCAGTGCTGGTCCACGAAGGCCAGGCCAATGCAGGGCACTACTGGGCTTACATCTATGACCCACATCAGCGTTGCTGGATGAAGTATAATGATATCTCGGTCACTAAGTCGTCCTGGGAGGAGCTGGTCAGAGACTCATTCGGAGGCTACCGCAACGCCAGTGCCTACTGTCTCATGTATATCAACGACAAGAAGCCCTTTCTCATAGAAGGTACACATGGACTTACTGAGAAAACAATACATCACTCACATATGTACTTATGATGCACCATTCTAGGATTTCTGTTAGTGTTGACGTTTTGTATATGTTTGTTAATTTGTCCATTATTCAAAGTCACTGTGACCTCATGTTTGTGCTGTTGAATGTGAATGTGAAATATCAGGAATGCCTGTAGGGAATTTCATTACATCTGACACAAACGCCCACTCGTACCCGAGGATGAACTGATTAGAATTTGGTGCTTAGATGTGAAAGGTCAAGATCAGTGTGACCTCATAAAATACATTTTTGGCTATAACTAAAAAATTCATACTATTTGTGACACAATTTATCCCAAATGTTACAAATTCTGTTGTTGTAAGTACTTTATCACTAAGAAGAAATTGTAATTTCTTTTGAAAGAAATGAGCTTTCATGTTTTGCAGAGAAAATATATTCATTGTCCTCTCTGTTGTCTGTGCAGAGGAGTTTGATAAGGAAACGGGACAGATACTCAGCGGCATGGACAAATTGCCTCCAGACCTGAAGCAGTATGTGAAGGAGGACAATGAGCTGTTTGACAAGGAGATTGAGGAGTGGGACACCCTGCAGGCCCGCAAGGCCCAGCAGGAGAAGCTGGCATTGGCCACAGCAGCTGCCGCTGCCTCGGCAGCATCCAGCACCTCCACTTCTTCCTCTTCTCCTCAGCCCATGAGTATCGAATCCAGCCCTCCAGACAATGCAGGTCAGTATCATGACCCTTTGAATGCAGAATAGAATACTTAATTGAGAATCAATAATTGGTTGTAAGATAAATACAAAAAACTCTTGTTCCCTAGAGAGTTATAAAAAGACGAGGAAATGACCTTGAAATATTGGCATGCTCCGTGCATTGTATACAATATGTACAGTAAGATTTTGACTCACCGCTCAGCCAATAGCACTCAAATGTATTTCTGTTGAATTATGGTGGATACACAGTATGATAATTGGCTAAATTAAGCAGTGACAGGTCTGTTATTGGGTTGCACTTCAACTCAATTTATACTTCATTGTAGACACACTGTTATTACATAAACTACATTAAATCAAGGCACTTGTTCAAAATACAAGCTTTCTACATGAAATCCTGAATATTGGTAAATGCAATGGATGATTTCTGCAATCACACTCATACTAATGTGGATAAATTTACACTTTGCACTGTTGTTTTGGCTTTTGTGTGGATGGCAAACACAGAAAATGCTTTTGTGAAAAGATAACGGTTGAAACGTAAAGAACCGTGAATTTCTGCATTTCTCTGATGGTGCTGTCGCCCTCTTGTAGTACCCCAGCAGGACCCAGAGTACATGGAGCAGCCATCACCCACAAATGACTCCAAGCACCTGCAGGAGGACACAGAGAGAGCCATCTCAAGGGCTGCTGCTGAGCAAGAGGAGAGAAGCCCTGAAGCATTGCTAAATGCTGTATGTAAAATACACAAAGACACACAGTGACACAGCCACACTCACGCCATGTCATTGTCACCCGTCATGTGTATCAGTCTTTTTTTACACATCAGTTTGTTTATATCAATCTGTAAAAGTGAAGTGTATTCACCTGCGTTTTTATTTCATCTCATTTTATTTCATCCACTTTCATCTTTTCCCCCCCTGAGTAAATGAACTGAGAGAACACCTGTAGGAGTAATTATTTGCTCAGGATCCAATTTTATTTGTTGAATGAGGTGTCAACTATTTACTCTTAAAATGTAATATTTAAGTGTCAATACAAGAGCACTTAAAAGCTGCTATAATCCATATCTTTTTGTGACTATTTGTATGTGAAAGGTGTCATTTATAGTGACGTGATCATAGTGATTACAGAGAATGCTCACTCAACTCTGCAGTTCCTCTCAGTGCTGTTGAGCTTAATAGGGTTTTTCAGCCCATTGTCTTGATTTTCTGACCAGACTGTTTTGTTTCATTCTCACTGCTGCCATAGCATCATAGCAGCATCGAAACAGGCCTAAAAGCCCATGACCAAACATCAGACAGACGCATTCAGTGACTAGCTGGTGAACATAGGGGAGAATTTAGCAGCTAAAGAGTCAGATATTTTTCTGTGGAGTTGGTGGAGACTAAACCAGAGCTAAAAGGAAGAGAATGTTGGACTTACATTCACCTTCGCTGTTCGGTAACATGACACCAAATGAATGATAGTGGTCCGTTGGTAACTTGGATGTATTAATAAGTTACTATTTGCTAAACGTCTGGCCCACTGATGCGGTGGGATTTCTCCCAGTGCTCCCAATGGCAAGTCCGATTATGTCAGCGGGTGCGTTGTCAATGTGTTTGTGTGAGAGAGAGAGAGAGAGAGAGAGAGAGAGAGCTCTTGAATGAAGCAACAGTGGAAAACATTTAAGTTAGAGATCTTTTATTAATTAGACGGTGGCGGGTGAATGAACAGGTACAGGAGGGAAGATTGTCCGCTAGTTATTCAGTTGCAGATGGTGTTGTTCTCTCAGATGGATAATGAAATAAAGATAAAAATGCTAAAATGGGTCGCCAAATATACTTTGGCCGCCGTTAACATACAGTACCTGGACGGCCCGCCCAATTAAAGTCTGTGTGGGAAACACTGATTTGAGTGTTGTTTTTAGACAAACTTGAATAAATGTGAATCTATCCTGTAATCCATATTTCATGCTGATTCATCATTTTCAAAATTGTTCCTAGTGAGTCTGAGCAAGGATTAATTTTGATTTGTCGAAAAGGCGATGTCAGCAGAGTGAGTCAGTCTTTTAGGAAAACCACATCAAATCTTGTAGTGTTCAGATGTTAAATGAGTTTATTTGATGAGTATTATTTTGCTAATATTACACATTTTCCCTCGATCTTTAATGTTTCTTGCCTTTCCATCAGTTGTCTCCCCTTCCTGTTTCATCTGTCCCATTCTCTTTACAGTCTATTCCCCCTCCCACCTCCCCTCAGCCTGAGGTCCGGGTGAGCACCCCCTCCACCCCTCCTCCTGACCTGGTCATGGAGGATGAGTCCTCTGGCCAGCGCACAGTAGAGGTGGCCATTCCTAATGTGGGGACCTTTGTCATTGAGTCAGAAGAGGGGGGGTATGATGATGAGGTAGCTCTCGCCCACATAAATCTTCGTTCCCTTTTTGTGCTGACGAGTCTGTGCTTATTTGATACATGGAGTGAGAGCATCATTACCCATTCACGTGGCTCTACATAAGATTTTTCACACCTGAGGAAATCTGACACTTTATACTGACTGATTTGTGGATTGGCTTGAGGCTGAAAATGCTGTGCAATGAGACCGATCTCTTTGTTGGCCTTTCTATATTACCCTTGTGTGAAAAGTCTCTTCTTGAGCCAGCCTGCATCTTGGCACAAAGACAGGTTGACATTTAGCCGAAATCCTACATGAGTCACTGTTAACTGTAAAAGCCGAGACCATAGTGTCATGATATGAAATAAAAAAGCCGTTGTATGCTCTTTGTATGTTCAAACTGTGTACAAAAAAGACCTGTGTACAAAATCAAATGCACCTGTCGTGGATCTTTATTATCGTATACACAGATTTCATGCTGTTGCTATGGAATCGTAGTTGAATTTTCTTTTGAATTGGCTTAATATCAGCAGTAGTTGTAGCTCTGTATGTTCTGCGTGGACAGTTGTTGTTGTTAGTGAGTATTCTAGCCTGTTCCCTCACTGCCCTGCACTTTTGGCTCTCCGTCACACACAGCTGGCTACCTTGGTTTTCCCACATTATCCTTGTGAGGATTGTGCATCATGCCATTGAACCGACTGGCTTTGTCTCTCACAACTGTGCCACCCTAACCAATGCATGGGTTGCTGAGTGATGTCTGGCATGCCCTGACTGTGGTATGCTTTATTATAGTGCCTCAGAGCACGTAACGTAGAGGTTGACCTTGCTTGGTTCGTCCCAAGGACCTGTTGTTTTGTTTAACATGGTTCCTGCTTCCTGGGCAGGCGATGATGACCCCCAACATGCAGGGTATAATAATGGCCATTGGCAAATCCTGCAGCGTATATGAAAAGAATGGGCCTGAGGCAGCCTTTTTTAAGGTACACACTATCTCTTCTTTTCTTCATTCCATCTCCGTCCACCTTCCCTCTTATGTCATTCCATTTCCTGGTTTTCTCTTTTGTACTTTCTTCCAGTGCAGGAGACAAACACAAAACACTTAAAGCTAGTTACTCAAGAGTCACTCGAACCTTTCTAATCATGCTGTTTTTTCAGATCTTGAGTCAAAAGTTACGAGTGGAAAGTTGTCTGTTTATTCCTGAGCTGCTGCACAGATGCTCAACTGTGCGAAAAAACAAGCAGTTGCCTCTTAAATCTCAAAGACATCAAGTAATACCAAAAGAAAAAAATGAGAAAACAAGACAGCTCTATGTGCCACTTCTCAGTAAGGACAATTTGTAGTGGATCAAAAAGAATACCCATTAAACCATGACTTTTTTTTTTTTACAGCAAGTAGTGGAAAGATTGCTTGTTTTTCAACATGTTATTGTTGCCAGTAGTTTATTCCAACAATCACAGAATCCTTTAGACGTTTTTTAGTCCTGCTATCTATTTATCTAGCTTGAATCAGTACAGATGCTTTGCAGAAGTATGAGTCTAAAATGGCAAGTGCATTGTACCTTGATAAAGTAGCTCAAAGCTCTGCCCAAACGTTTAGTAATCAAGGACGGTAATCAATGTCTAAAAGGGAAATTCACTGCAGGTTACCCTTAAGATCTTGACTCAAGAGTAGCTGAATAAGAAGCATCCATATCCATACCACCACAGCCTCAGTCAGAGTTTTAACCACGACTTGTTATGACTTTGTCTCTCTGCCCAGGCCATAAAGCTGGAGTATGCCCGTCTTCTGAGATTTGCCCAAGAGGACACATCACTTGAGAATGACTACCGACTTCAGCACATCATCGTCTATTTCATCCAAAACCAGGCACCCAAGAAGATCCTGGAGAGGACTCTGCTCACACAGTTTGCCGACAGGAACCTGGCCTTTGATGAGAGGTAGTTAAGACGTTAGGCTCTGCCACAACCTTGCGTTTTTTAAAAATCTCATATACTATTCTGTGTGTTCTGTGCCTTTCGTCCAATCGTCTTAAACTTAGCCACCTACTAAAATCAACTTAGATAATTTACATAAAATCAACTTCTCAAAATGACCAGCAGAGGGTAGCAGAGACCTTGACTCTGACATTACAGCATCTCTAGCAGCCCTCCTCATTCACAGTCAGCACAGACTGACTGTGTCTCATCTGAACATTGCTTTCTGAAACACAGATGTTAAGAGACACATGTCCATTAATGATCTTTTTAGTACTGCTGGCAAATAAGATTCCCTCGCTGGTGAGATTGTGATGCTCGTGTCATAAGTGTGTGTAACGCTCCTTACTACCTCTTAAAACTTTTCAACTATGCTTGTTGGCCTCAATCCATATTCATGAGTGAAAAATTGATTTCTCCCTTCTCCTCTATTTTCAGCAAGATAATTAGATTTATGTGTGCATGTGGCCTCAATAGGAGCCTCCGGAGGAGTGTTTCACTTCTCCTCTCAGCACTAAAGAGTGATTCATTAGGCCATGTTAAGGCCTAGGGGCAGGGTGGACCGTTTCATCTCCTGGAGTACCTCACAATGACTCACCATCTTATCGCTAATACCGGTTCTTCTTCCTGTCTCCCCACCTCCCCCCACAGATGTAAGAGCATTATGAATGTGGCACGTGCCAAACTGGACCTAATTAAGCCAGAGGAGGTCAACATGGATGAATATGAGGTCAGCTGTGGTCTCTTCTGGGCTTTATTTATCTAAAATAGTAGACTGCCTTCAAGGTAGTATTATACATTGTCTTTAAAGCTTTTGCTGTGACATAATTGAGCTTGAGCATAGTTAGTTTGCCTGTGGTAACCTCTGTTTGTTTTGATCAGATGTGGCATCAGGACTACAGGAATTTCCGTGAGACGACCGTCTTCATGATGACTGGCTTGGAGCTCTTTCAGAAGACAAGGTATGGTGAAATATTACCTTACATTACATTTATTTTCAGTTCACTGGTCATCTGTAGCAGCTAGTAAATGGTGAATTGCTGCCTATAGAGGGCAGCAGTTAACTGTCTGTACAACTCCAAGCTTTGTAGTTGTACAGTGGGTTCATCAAGTTTATTTCTTCTGTATAATGGTTTACTCTGTAAGTTCTCAGTGCAACTTTGACATTCCTTGCAGGCTATTTTATCTGAATGTAACATCTGTTCATGAACATCGCTTCCTTTCCAGTTACGTGGAGGCTCTGATGTATCTGATTTACTCGTATCAGTACAACAAGGAGCTTCTGTCCAAAGGGCTGTATAGAGGACACGACGAGGAGCTTCTTGGTCATTACCGTCGAGAGTGTTTGCTAGTGAGTTCATTCATGCACAACACAGTGATTTGTTTCAAACAACTTGTCAAATATTTTCTGAAACGTGCGGATATGTTTCTTCCTATATGTCATATCTCAATAATACAAAGTGATTTATAAAGAGGGTCTGTTTTGGAACGGAAGCCTTTGTGTCCAGCAATCCTTCCCTGTGATCCCTGTCTCTTCTTTGTCACTCCCTTTCCTCTGTATCAAACTTCCTTTGCTGAAGTGACTCAGCAAAACTAACATCGCCAGACACTTCCCCCTCAATACTGAGCTGTGGTACTATAATCAAATTGCTTTTGCTGAGATATTGCTTTGGCTTGCTTGCAGCCCACAAAAGATTCCACTGAAGATTTTTCATCTGATACTGACAGATGAAAATCCTTTCAGCGTTGTGATGTGAGCCCCTTTTCATTTCACTCCCACCAAACTGCAGGCTGTGCTCTGGTATTATTGGTTAGGGCTGAGGGTATTTTGGTCTGATCAGCCTCGCACTGATCTTCAGCAGCCCTCTTGCTGCTGCACTCAGTAACCTTACACCAGCATTGTGCTCATAATGTAATCACTGGAGTGGGAATAGGAAGCAGGAGGGCCCGCGAGTGTAAACACATTACCATGAGACACAAGCATGTCCTCAGCTAACCTCAAACCTCAGCTCTGCACAGCCCGATCGGTCATCTTAGATCTCTGGCCAGAACCTCTGGCTCCGTCCGCTCAGCTGTTTACCTTCAGCTCTTGTTTTAATTGAAAACACTGCTAACATTGACACAGTTAATGTACTTGGATGTTTTGCAAATCCAGCCTTGCAGTTCCCATTTCCAAACTGGCTTGAAAAAAACGGGTCGTTTCCTCAGAGAGAGGAGGTCATGGAGTTTGTCTGTGACAGCAAGGTGGTTCTGGCCAAGAACAGGAAGAAAAGCTCGTATCCACATGCATGCGAGAACGTCAGGACCCACTTAAGTTCCAGTGGCTGTAGGATACTGTGTCATATTAATGATGCCGATAAGATTACTGTTACTACTCAAGCTGTCACTTATTTATCTATCAGGACTAATGGAAAACTTGACTAGAAAGAACAAAACAAGAACAGTGAAATAAATGACATAGCAACATTTAACAACCAAGATTATTGTTTGGAGTAAAAACAATTATGTAAGATAACACAAATACACAAAAGTCAGCAAAGCGTGTTCTTGGCCAAAGCTATTTAAAAAATTTTTCTTCTGTCTAAAAGCTGTGAGGGCACCATGACTTCAAACTGACTATCAAACTGTGAGTCACGCCTCCCTAGATTGGTGGGGGGGGGGGGCAAAGATACTGCATGAGGTGAAAGGGACAGGTGCACATTGTTCTGAACACAACAGGAAGTTAGTTATTCTTGTTCGGCCCACTAATTTAGCCCACTAATCAACGCAGTCAGCAGTTGGTACAGCAGCAGTTGCTATGTCATGCGGCTCATGGAGCCAACTAAGGTGCTTTAAAACCCTCAGAGGCCGATTGGGACATTTTTCTTTAAACTTCACACTCCTTCTCAGAACTGCTAATAGCTGATTCAACATATGCCTAATGGTGCCACTTTATCAAATGTAAACAATTATAGGGTAAAAAACAAGCCTCATGTTGGAGCCCACAGCTGACTGACTGACTGACTCCATGGTAACGTTATACTTCCTGTTTACATCCCCAAAGCCCTTAAAATTATGGGAAATGTATTTGTGAAACTTGACCATGATTATCCCTTAAATTAAAGTCAGACAAATAAAATTACAAAGTACATTAATATTACTGTTTAAAGTTTAATGTATTAATGTATCAAAGACTCACCAGTATCTTCCCTCCCATAGAAATTAAACGAGCAAGCGGCCGCCATGTTTGAGTCAGGAGAAGAACCAGAGGTGACCACGGGCCTAGGCATCATGAATGAGCTGGTGGTGCCCTGCATCCCTCTGCTGCTGGTCCACGACACTGAGAGAGACCTTCTGGCAGTGGAGGACATGAGGAACCGCTGGTGTTCTTACCTGGGCCAAGAGATGGAATGTGAGTCCCTGAGGGAGCAGGAACAGACTTGGCCTGTTAGATATTTCTGGAGAGTTGAAGTCTTAGGTTACTAGTACATTCCTCGGTACCCCTGCCAAAGATCATGATAATCAGGCCACTGCTCAGTTCACTTCCAGGTTGTGCAGCATTTTCACTTGTACTGGGAAAATTTCAGGTTAGCTGTTGTTTTATTTAAGCTTTAAAAATTCGATGATTGCAGAGCTTCACAGCAGTAATAGCTTCTTCATTGTTTCGTCAAAACAAAAGAAGACATTCTGAAGACGTCCAATTGAGCCCTGGGAAATTGAGAAGGGCATTCACTGATATTTTATAAACAAAACAATTCATTGGTTAATCAGGGAAATAATCTGCACATTAATCAACAGCAAAGTCTGCTCTAAGAAATGTTCAGATAAATTTCTTGGTAGGAAAAAGGACTGAAGAGGATCCAGCTTTTATCAGTATGCTCCAATATCAGTCCACAGAGAGCATGTTCTTTGAGTTCCTGGCCTTTATTCAGGAAAAGCAGTGTATTATCACCCAGAGCCCATTTCAGTAGTTTTACAATCTGTTTCTGTGGTGGAACATGCTTTCAAACTACTTGTGATATCACTTTGAAAATATTTACCCTGTGCTTTCTGTGATTAGCAATCTGACTTTCACTGTATTGTTTTGCATGGTCCATACAGTTAATTATCTACTATCTTTCTGTCTGTCTGACCTCCTGCTCACAGCCAACCTGCAGGAAAAGCTGACCGACTTCCTCCCCAAGTTACTGGACTGCTCGACGGAGATCAAAAGCTTCCACGACCCTCCCAAGCTGCCCTCCTACTCCACGCTGGAGCTGTGTGAACGATTCAGCCGCATCATGGCCGCCCTAGGCAGGGTGCCCACCGAGGGGAGATGAGCTCCGAGGGACGGCCAGACACCGCTCCCTTTTCAGAGGCCCAACCCTGGGCAAAAAATCCATGGACCTCTCTTAACCCATGCCTTCCTTATAAATCCAGGGGTCACTCGCTTCTAGCTGTTATTCCTCTGTTACTCTTTTGCTGCTATAGGTTTTATCATTATAAATATTATTTCACTTTTATTTTAAGCAAAACACAACGGAGGAAAGGAGGAAGAGAGGACGGACTGTTGGGAGGGAATAAAGAAATGTGAGAGGAGAAGATGATGGAAAAAACAGTGGCAATCCTGCAGTGGTTGAAAGCCAAGCACATTCTGCTTCAGCTTTGCAAAAAACAGAGTTTGAGGGTTTTTCATAGTTTATTATTGTTGTTGTTGCTGTTTGATTCAAGCTTCTCCAACCACGCTCATAGCCCTTTCTAAAGCACCCTTCTCTGCGTGAAAAGGATCACCCTGCTGCTCTGCCTCCAGTTTGGTACAGTATTACCATGTTTTGTTTTATTTTTCTAAGGAAGTAAGGAAGAGAGCCTTCAGATTTATCAGTGGCTCAGCGTATCTCAAATGGGTCACATGTCTTTGTGGACTGCGCCAGAATGAGATGTTTTAAGTGCTGTGGTAGACAGCCACGGACTTCCTGTGGCTTGTTAATAAATCGAGAGAATAAAATTTTATTTATGGCCCTTTTAGGCCAAATTAACCAATGCTTTGCCTGATTTTGATTTTTACTTCACTTGCTCAATAATAACTGACACTGACATTATTATTAACATTGCACCTCACTGTTCATAGTGAAATGTCTTTCATTTGAGACATTAGGGGGCAGACAGAGGAGCTGGCAGTTTGCAATGTAAGTAGAGCTTCAGTGTCCTCACTTAAAGTCAGACTGACATCATGTACCATTGGTCTCAAACCTCTATGTGATCCAGCTGTGATCATTCAGATGGTATTATGCAGTTAATTAAAATCAGCCTTTCATTAATACAAACTCCAACGTGTACAGCTTATGGCCAAGAAAATAAAACTATTAAACAAGACTCAGTTCTAGCTGCTTTGAAATTGCTTTTTTTTTTTTTTTTTTTTTAATAATACATTTTGAGCTAATTTCCTGCAGTAACACTAATTTCCGGGAACGAGGATCACTACAAACAACCAACGGAAGAAGACAGGAAACACTTTCACAAATATCTCCAAAACACTGGCCACCCGCATTGTGCAGACCATAAGATGAAATAATCTTTCAAAATTGAATATTGAATATTGGATATATAATAAAATACAGTGCTGTGTTTTGAATTGTACTCTGAGCTTTAACTGATGAATTTTGTCTTTTTATGCCTTTGTGACAGTGACAGCTGGAGGCATCAGGTTGTCTGTCCATCTCATTCCCATGAACGCAATATCTCAGGAACACTTGGACTTGATTAACATTCGATTTTCGTGGTCGAAGGTCACTGTGACTTCACAACACACATTTTTACATTTTCATAAATCAAGAATTCAAGCGCTAATTATGACAAAATACACTGTTAAATTCCTTTACTACATATATTATGAGTCTAGACAGACATGTATGTAAACTGCAACTTGACACCGATTATGACACAGTTTGTGATGTGAGGACATTTTATATCCAGACGGTCAAAGGTCAACTTCACTGTGACATCATAATGTTCTGCGAAAGCTCTTCTGACCATTATTCAGTACTGTAGGTGAGGAAGGGAAGGGGAGATTCTGACCATATTTTTTGCAACTTAACTGGTTGGCAGAGACGAACAACCGTGAGGCAGTAACTCTAGTTTATCAGTGAGACACATTTTCATCCACAGGCCACACACAAACTGTTCAGCACCTGTTAGTGGAAATACTTACGCTGTCAACCCTGGCACATATTGGCATATTTGATTTTTTCCTGTATATGAGCTCAAGCTTTTTTTATGTAAACATATTCACATCTTAACAGTGGTGGAAGTATTCAGATCAGTACAGTAGGTAAAATGACTCCACTACAAGTAAAACTCCAGCGAGAAAAATATGTCATGCAGCAAAATGTACTTGAGTACCCAATTCATTTAAAGGCTTGGTCCCAGTGACTGATTCTATATGACATTACGAGGCTGTTAATATTGATACATGTGTAAGTAGCATAGATACTGTTGCATCTAGTCAAGGTGGAGCTAGTTTTAAATACTTTATATACACATGGGTAGTTCAGCTGAGTTATGGTTGGGGCCCCCCCAAAGGGCTACAGGATAAATCTGATGGGTATTAAAATGATTAATTTGAGTTTTGATACACATATCTGTTTTCATGTTTTAGGACTTTGATTGTTTTTGCTCTGGAACATTGGATAATTTTACCTCTTCAGGCATTGATTATTCAATTATTCAGTTATTTAAATGAAACCATGTGAGAACTTAAAGGAGTAATCACGATTTGGTGAAGCTGTTAACAACTCACAGACATCAGAAACGTAACAAGGGCCTCAACTCTACACTATCACAAGCCAAAAACATTGGAAACCACTGGTTTAATCAACAATGGTTTGTGTTTTATGAGCTATCATATTTCTCTTAAAAGTAACTTAGAACTATAGGTGGAGAGAAAAAATACAGTATCACTCTCTGAAATGTAGTTAGTGGAGAATAAGGAAATAGTAGCACATAGTACCTCAGCATTGTACTTAAGTACAGTACTTGAGTAAATGTACTTAGTTACTTCCCACTGCTGCATCTTAACAGCCTAAAGCTCAGTGTACCAGTCACAAAAACTGATCCCTACTAATAGAAAGGCAGCAGATACATCTTGCTATCCCAAAGTACAATGTCTACACCCACACTCAGCAACAGTGAGAAATGCAAAACTAAAAAGCAGCAAATATCTCACCAATATTTGCTCTGCTGACTCATCTTTTTGATTTCCTTTAGTATAAAGAAAACAATGACAACTGAAGTACATTTTCCTTCAACAGTTATGTTATTATTTGGAGAGTAGTCCTAATGCACATTTACATACCTCTTCATTAACCCTGTGAACAGCTCCCACAGTCTGACTCAAGGTCTTCCTCAGCTTGTATCCTTTCAGCCAATCAGACTGAGTCACATTCAACAAACAAAAGCAAATAAGGAAGCCTTCGCTCCAGCTCATCTTTTTATTACTGAGACAGCAGGTGGTTGGTGTGTTTGTTTTGTCCACTCAGTGTGGAGAATGCCGTAACAAAAATGTCAGTGTTGTTTTTTTTTTTTTTAATCCAAGTCTCTCTATTAATACTATTATCATTTAGGGCTTGGAGGGCTTCCTCTGACATGAGGTAGTTTTCAAACGCCGGACATAGTTCGTTTACTCGCTCAGCCTTGTTGACGGAGACTCTGTGAGTCCTCTCCATACAGACACATCACTGTCTGAGCATGTAGACTCTGTGACACCTGATACACTGTCTCACTGTGTTGGCTGCTCAGACCTATCTGAAGATCAATAATCGACCTCTCTGCTTATGAGGTAATAAGACATTGAGATCTACTGTATGTGAGTCTGTGTGTTGTCCTTATTCTACCCTGGTTTTAAAAATACCAGGGCAGGAATTATCGTGTGTGTGTGTGTGTGTGTGTGTGTGTGTGTGTGTGTGTGTGTGTGTGTGTGTGTGTGTGTGTGTGTGTGTG